>NC_030852.1:16769228-16790805 GCF_000208745.1 Theobroma cacao
AAAAGCTGCAAGATGGAGAAACTAGTGAGTTTAGACTCAGCGATGATGGTACTTTGATGCTTAGAGACCGAATTTGTGTCCCTAAGGATGACCAGTTGAGACGAGCTATTTTGGAGGAAGCTCATTCTTCCGCCTATGCTTTACATCCCGAAAGCACCAAGATGTATCGGACTATTAAAGAAAGTTATTGGTTGTTGGGTATGAAATGAGACATAGCAGAGTTTGTAACGAAATGTCTCACATGCCAACAGATTAAGGCGGAGCATAAAAAATCGTCAAGTACTCTTCAACCTTTACCGATTCCTAAATGGAAGTGGGAACATGTGACTATGGACCTTGTATTGGGTTTGTCGCGGACACAAAGTGGGAAGGATGCTATTTGGGTGATTGTGGATAGATTGACTAAGTCCACCCATTTCTTGGCTATCCATAGCACGTATTCTATTGAGAAGTTGACAAGACTTTATATAGATGAGGTTGTGAGATTGCATGGAGTTCTAGTTTTTATTGTGTCAGATCGAGACCCTCGGTTTACTTCTCGATTTTGGTCGAAATTTCAGGAAGCTCTTGGAACTAAATTGAGATTTAGTACTGCCTTTCATCCGCAGACAGATGGTCAATCTGAGAGAACTATTCAAACCTTGGAGGATATGTTACGGGCTTGTGTCATTGACTTTATTGGGAGTTGGGACAGACATTTGCCATTGGTGGAGTTCGCGTATAATAACAGTTTTCAGTCTAGTATTGGGATGGCACCATACGAGGCTTTGTATGGAAGGAAGTGCCGAACTCCGCTCTGTTGGGATGAAATAGGTGAGAGAAAATTGGTGAATGTGGAATTGATTGATCTGACAAATGATAAGGTCAAGGTTATCCGAGAACGGTTAAAGACAGCTCAAGATAGGTAGAAGAATTATTCGGATAAACGAAGGAAAGATTTGGAGTGTGAAGTTGACGATAAAGTTTTTCTTAAGGTTTCTCCTTGGAAAGGTAATAATTTGAAAATTCCAAGTATTAAATCTTATTTGATTATGCTATTGTGATAATTTGTGGTATTTATTGGATAATGAAAGATGTGATTCGATTCGCGAAGAAGGGAAAGCTCAATCCAAGATACATTGGACCCTTTCGTATCATTGAAAGGATTGGGCCAGTGGCTTACAGACTTGAATTACCCCTAGAGTTAGATCGGATTCCTAATGTCTTCCACGTCTCGATGTTGAAAAAGTATGTTCCCGATCCCTCTCACATTTTACAGACACCTCCCATTGAGTTGCATGACGATTTGAAGTTCGAGGTGCAGCCTGTACATATTCTAGATCGAAAGGATCAAGTGCTAAGGAATAAGAGCATTCCAATGGTGAAAGTATTGTGGAAGAATGCTCGAATGGAAGAGATGACGTGGGAAGTCGAGGGCCAGATGAGAAACCAATATCCACATCTTTTCTTCGAATCCGGTAAGTGAAATTTTGAGGTCAAAATTTTATTTTAAAGGGGGTAGTGCTGTAAAGCCCGACCTTATAAAATACTAGTCATTACATACATGTGATGATAGCATGATTTCATGCTAAGAGAGTCCCGAAAAATTTACAAGAGTCGGTATTGTACTAGGGATACAACAAAGTTAATTTAATCCTCGAACTAGATCAAATAGGAATTTTAAGGTGAGATTAAGATCGTCACAATCCAAGGATGACTCAAAATGGTAATTCAGAGTTTGAGGATCAATTTGGAGTCGAATCGAAGTTTTCACTATCCAAGGGAAAAATGGTCATTTGCCACCTGGGGACAAAATAGGAATTTTAGAAAAAAATTTTTGACCTCATTTGACTTATTGGAGTATAATTTGACTTATTGGAGTATGATTTGAGGTTTAGAAGTAAAAAATTTTAATTTCGGTATAATTTGGAGTATAGGGGTAAAATGGTAATTTTGCCATCCCAGGGGCAAAATTGTAATTTTCCACTACCAGGATATTTTTCCAGCACATTGTCTTCCTTTATCCTCATTTTTGACCTTTGACTAATCATGTGGTGGAGATAAAATGTTTAAATTTTTAAAATTTTAAAAATGGACCAATAAGAAAATGCCATGTGTCAAGCTTAGGATAATTTAATATTTACCTTAAAAATCAGCATAAATCAGCCCATTACTCTCCAAATATTCGGCCAAGCAAGGAAGAGAGAGAAAGAGAGGAAGAACAAACCCTAGGTGAGGAATTTCAAGAGAAAAAGTGTGGAAAATCAAGAAAAACAAGTGAAAAATGTAGGATTTTTCAACTTAAGCTTGAAATCTATTTTCCTTGATCATTTTTCCATATTTTCCATGCTTAAATTACATGTTTTCATGATGAATTGTTGGCTGATCAAAATGGGTTAGGAGAGAGAAAGTTGTTGGATTTATTTGATTTTAAGTTATGTTAGTGTTTTTAGTTAGTTTAGCATATTTAGAAACAAAACAACAAGAAAAGAATTTATTTTCTCCCACAACCATTAATGGCCAAATTTACCATGTATGAGTGAGGATGAGTTTGATTTTTATTCTAGGAGAATTGGTTAAGAAATGATGAATTATGAGCCTAGAAAAATAATGAGAATTTTCGGGGCAAAAATATGAATTTTTACCCATTAGTGGTATTTTCATAATTTACTGTCGAGACTGATAATTTGCACCACACTGAGGGACATTAAGTCAATTTGGGTGCAATTGAGGTATAGAAACTGAAAAAAATTAATTTGGAATTAAATTGGACGCGTTAGTAATTTAATCGGGTGATTAGACGAATTAGGTCAATACCAAGTTTAGATAGTTACCAGTGCATTTTTGCATTCCATATTATGCATTAATAGTCTAAATTAGTTTAATTTCAATTTAGTACCAATGTAGTGAATTTCTCGATTTTGTACTGTGTCAAGGTGGTGGGTCCTTCGATAAAGGCAAGGAAATTGCATCCGAGGACCAGTAGACAGAGTGCGTCGAAAGTCTGCACTCTAGACATTTTAGTAAACTTATTGTCATTTTAATTATCTAAGGTGGTTTTTAGCGGATTTCATGAATTCTATGGGAAAAGGAATTTAAAAAGGTAAATTTTCATGTTTTATGAATAAATGTATTTCAATGAAATTAAATTATAAATTGTTTTGAAATTAATAATGATTTTAAAAAATAGAGTACACGGAGACTGTTAATTGTGGCAATTTGATTGTTTAAATTGATTGGCTTATGATAAATCGGGCATGATTGGCTAGTTGGCAATTGTATTGAAATACGAATTGTTTGGTTGCCTTGAAAGACTGCGAATTACAAAATTGCTATATCATGTTATTGAGTTTTATTGTATGGTGGATTATATATTAATTAATCACTGCAGTATGGGGTTTCTGTGGACCAACCTTTTAGAGCGGCACAGTAAACCCCATTAGATTCTTACCTCGAACGAAGAGGCGCGTAGGGTATCTCCTGGGGTAAAGTTTAGAGTTCACTTCACGCTAAACCACCACGTGAGGGGGAACTCAGCCAACGCCAAGGAACAGCTATGTTTTCAAAATAAAAACATGATTTATGTGAAATGTGAATTTTAATAGCCTTGGCGGTCTCGGTAGGATGCCTAGGCCAAGGTGTCCCTGAGAATGGATTTATGGCACAAGTCTAGTTTTTATGAAATTCACAAGCCTCTTTACATATTTTAAATGAAATGTATTCTAATGCTGTGACCCAGTTTACGATGATTTATTTTATTGTCTCCATGTACTCAACTCTAGATATTTATGATGATGTCTGTTTACTCATTGAGATTTTATAATCTCACCACCCTCCTTTCCACCCATTTCAGGTTCAGTATAGGCTGTAGATAGCTGATCTCATCGAGGACTACCGTTGGATCTGCATTTTCCAAACCGTAGGTTCACAGTCCTCTTTACTTTTGTTTATTCGGGGGCCCTCTTGTTATTGTAAATTAAATTAAATATTTTGGCTTACTGTATTTCAGTATGTATAAATTTATTTAGCTTTTACGCTATAAAAATTATTCACGTATAACTCTATAAATATTGTTTTATAAGAAAATAGAATATTTTCCTTAATATTTCTTTTATTTTCTTATTATATTCAAATAACCGTAATTTCGTTTTAAATGAAGATTTTAGACTTTTAAACTCATTTTGAATATGAATTATGTGTTTTGTACTTGTATATTACGTTTTAGCCAGTTTCAAAAATTTTGAGAAAAAATGACTAAAATACCCCTATGAGACGAAAATTAATATTTTATTTATTTTTAGTTGGAAACAGTTTAAAATCTTTTAGAACACGATATTTGACAATAGTTGCTCACAAGGGAAATAAGAAACTAATAGTAAAGCCTTGTGGGGTTTCAAGTTGACATTTCGGGCAATGAGTGTCTACCGAGACACCGCGGCGGTTGCCACGGGCTCGAGGGGAGTACCGAGTCGTGACAATTCGATTGACAAATTCTTTAAAAGAAAATATATAAATCGTCCAAATGATCCTTCTACACTTGAGCCATCAAGTCTCAATGCTTCAAATCATAAACCAGAACAATGTAAATCAAAACGTCCAAGACTCAATTCTAAAGACATGGTTGTTTTTTCAGTACATAATTAATAATTAATGAATTTGAATCCAGGAAACATGGTCGGGCATCTAAAGGACTATTGTAAGTCTTTCTTTTCTTGATTTACATGTTATATAAAATTATTTTATATTATTAATCTTTTGATTGTTGGTTAAGGTTTTTTTTTTAAGTTGAAAAAATTTCTCAAAGCCAACTACCATGTTAAAGTTTATGAAAGATAAAAAAGAGAAGTACACTAAGAAGGGGGACATGAACCTTACCTCTAAAAGTACATGAGATTGAAAAGTGGTAAGTCCTAAAGGGAGTATTACTTCCTTTGTATAAAATCTATTAAAGCATGAGCTAAATACTATTACTTGCTTACAACAGATGAAATAAATAAGGGGCACTACTCCCTTACATATATTTAAATCTAACATAAGGTAAATTAATTCTATCTAACTTTAAGATACCATTTAGCTCACCTTCGACATTAAAGAACACCTTAAGCCCTAGATGTGAATAGCCTTGGTTGTAGAGAAAGTTTGCAACTTGGTTGCCCTCACGATAGATATGAGTGATTCGGTAAGTAAAATGATGTAAACATTTTCAAATGGAAGATAAGATAAATAGAATGTCATATGATCCGGTACTCCCTTCCAATATCATGTTTACTACCACCTTGGCATCCATCTCAATCTAAAGTTTAGAAGTATTGTGGTCACGGCATAGCAGAAGTCCTCTTTGAAGAGTGAACAATTCAGCTTTTAAAGAATTATGAGGTCTTAAATTTTCAAAGAAACCAAAGAGAAGCATACATGTATGGTCACGTGTGATATCTCCCCTTGTCGCATTTTGAAAACTGTTTTTCAAGCTCCCATCCACATTCAACTTGATTTCATCAAGGCATGGCTTCAACCATCTAATAATTTAGGGTGGCATGGGTGGTTGAATAGGAAAGTTGATATTCCACAACTTTGCTATTTGCATAGCACCTTTCCATTACCATATGTGCATTTGATTTCTTTTGTGATGCTGAATCAACCTTCATTATTCGCCATATAACACATTGGGGATAGACTCCCAATTGCCTATGTTTAGCATCATTTCGTTTAACCCATAAGAACCAACATATAAAAACTGGAATCAAAACCAAAATGTGATTGTACTTTGTATAATCTCTCGAATAAAACCATGCCTGGTGTGCCACTGAACCTTCCTAAAAAACATGCATTAAGGTTTCTTCAGTATAACAACATTAGCATTTTGATGCTAGCTGAAACCGCTTGGACTTTAAATGGATTTCAATAGGTAACCATCCTTTAAGTACTTGCCAAAAAGAGAATGAAACTGTGAGTGGGATGCTTCTATGCCATACTAATTCGAAAGCATTACTTACAAGTTGTTTTTGATGATCTATCTCCCAAACACTATTGGTAATAAACTCACCATCTGAAGTAGGGACTTAATATGCAACATCATCAAAAGATTTTTCAAAGGGAATATTGGCTATGTCTTCCACCATAAATTCAGGAAGAAATGCTTTTAATTTGTCCACATCCCATTTATTATTATCATAAAAATAGCATACTTTAATCATAAAATGTAATTGGGAAGGGAAAAAAATTACCAATAGTTGTTCACCCATCCAACAATCATGCCAAAAGAAAAGTTCAGTTTTTCCTATCTTCCATCGAATGTCTTCTTCAGCAATTTGGCAACCACTCATCAAACGCTTCCATATGGGAGAATCATGGATCTTAACTTTGACTTGCATTGGAATTTAATGACCATAATATTTACCATTAATGAATTGTGCCCATAAGCTATTTGAAGTCTGAAACCACCACCAAAGTTTAAGATTGAATGCTTCAAACACATTCATTAAGCTACGAATATCAAGACCACCTTCATTACCAAGATAACAATTTTTTTTCCAAGTAGCCCAATATATATGTTTGGCAGCGTAGAATCTCCTCAAAAGAAGCTATTAAATATTCATTTAATCTTCTTAACTACACAAAGTGGAGGCTTTAGCACTTAAAGCATATATAAAGACATAGAAGATGAGACACTCCTTACTAAAGTTATCCATCCTGCTGGAGACAAAACCTTATTTTCCCATCAAGAAATTTTTTCTCTAATTCTCGATATAAGGGAATCAAATAAGATTGAATTTTTTGGTCCCTTGTATAGTGGCACCCCTAAGTAAGTAATTGGCAGCTTCTTGCGAGCGAAACCCATGGCAAAGTGAATTATCTGCAATTTAGAATTAGCAATTTTATTGCTAGTAATAAAACAACTCTTCTGTTGATTAATTTTTTTGTTCAGAGACCATTTTATACTCTTAAAAATTCTGAATTTTTCTCAAGGCTAAATGATTCCCATTGGTAAAAATAATTATATCATTAGCAAAAAATAGATGACTTATTACCATAAAATCGCCTACCGAATAATGTAATGAAGAATATTTTCATAAAGAGCATTTAATCCCCTAGACAAGCCACCAAGATAAAAAGAAATGGAGATATGGAGTCACCTTGTGTCAAACTTTTCTCAAATTTAAAATATCCCATCGAAGCCCCATTGATCAGTAATGAGAACCAATAGTTAAATATGCATCTCTAAATCATGTTAATCCACTGCTCATTGAATCCAAGTTTTCGCATCATAGAAAATAGAAAATTCTAACTCAAACGATCATATGCTTTCATCATATCAAGCTTTAAAGCAATATTTCCTTCTTTGGCTTTTTGATCAATTTTTTGGATTAATTCTTCAACTAAAAGAATATTATCATTGATAAGCCTGCCACCCACAAATCCATTTTGATTTTCTAAAATTAATTTTGACAAAATTTTTGCTAATCGATTAGCCAACAGTTTAGTAACTATTTTGTTCAGGATAGTACATAAATTGATCGAATGAAACTCACTCCACTTCATTGGATTAAAAGTTTTTGATAACAGAACAAGTGTTGTAGAAGTTACCCCTTTTGGTAACAACTGTCCGTGGAAAAAATTTATCATTTCAACTAATAAATCGTCTAATACGATTTTTCAACAATGCTGATGGATTGTTAGTTAAGTTCAATACATTTGTTTTTAAAATTTTTAACTCTGATTCCTCTGTCTTTGACCCCCAACAAAAGTTAGCTAATTTCGCCTTTGAACACAAACATCAGATATTCTAATGAAATCCAGCACGGTTGCTAAACTTTTCTAATAAATTTTTCGTTGCTCATGGTAATTTAATCAAGAACTTAAATTAATAAGAATCTTCAACTCTAGCTTGCAAATCAACTCAACAATTGTATCTTAACTAGATAAACTCTTGTGCGGCATTATTGGGTTTTCCATTTGTAGCCTGAATAAGATTTGCTTATTTGCAAGCACAAGTTATGTCCTTCATTTATTTAATCTAAATAAGCCATAGGGAGAGAATTTACATGTATCTGTATAGGTAATTATGGAAAATTTTAAATGTGGTAGATTTATGCTCAAGATAGCATTTTGGTACTTTTTTTTTCACCCCTTCTCCGTTGCAACCATTAACATTAGAATTAGTCAATGCTTAGAAATTTTATGCCCCAAGTTGTAAAAAAAAAAAATACTTTACATATTTTGCTATTATGAGCAACATATCTAAGCAAATGTTACATCAATTGGCCTTTCAAAAAAAAAAACCAGGTTGTGAGTCTTTTTTAATTGACTTACACTTGTTCTTATATATAGATAGCAAATAATATTTCAGTGTTTTAAGTCAGTTATAAAAAGACTTACAACCTTGTTCTTACATATAGAGATTCGTCGAAGAAGAAGATAGAGATCATTCATTGAAATTAATCTTCACTCAATGAAGAAGGAAACTGAGGTCTATGTGACAGGTGCAATACGTTACCTAGGTTCTTCCTTGATCAAAAACCTGCTAGAAAAAGGTACACTGTCCATGCAACAACAAGGAATTTGGGTCAGTAAAGGAAAGAATTATTTTTTTTAACCTTGAAATTTTTAATTATATTATTATTCTTAAAATTGCACAAGTTTGTCAAATTTAATTTAATGGAAGAAAAAGAGGTTAATGGAGTTGGAGAGAGACAGAAAGAGGAAAACAAGAAAAATCAGTTGTGATGGAGTTGGAGAAAGAAAAAATTATGAATATTTTAAAGAAACTTTTAATATTTAGTTTCAAATCTCTAAAGCTGTTTAATTTTAGGTCATTAACAAGGTAATAACATTTGGTGAGTTAACGGTGTATCAAATATAAACACATATTAAAAAGTCTTTGAACTATTTAAGAAAATTTAAATTAGTCATTATTTTTCTATTATATCCAATCAAGGCCATTGTAACACCCCTGATTTTTTGATGTGGCCTAAATGTGATGTTGGCCAAGTGATTTGATGAGTGAACTTAATGTATATGCTTGAGGAGCATGCATATGAGCTATTGTGGTCTATAGAGAAACATTTTGAATTTCAGTGTACATTGAGGATTCTAATGATATGATGAAATAGCTAAGCCAATTGATGAGCTAAATTGAATTTTTGGTGTATATGTTTAAGAGTTTCAGTGCACATTAAGGATTCTAATGATATGATGAAATAGCTAAGCCAATTGATAAGCTAAATTGAATTTTTGGTGTATATGTTTAAGAGTTTAAGAGTATGCCTATGTCCATAGAGTAATGAATATGATAAATGAGCATTTGAAGGCTCAAAATAATGTTGTGCATATATTTGGCACATGAATGGTATAGTGCATTGTTTGGCACTTTGATAAATATGACACTTAATGTAAATTATGCCAAGCTTTGATTTGTATACTATGTGACATAGAGCATAATGAGGATTTGAATCTGTGTGATGAGTACATGCTCGGATATTGAGCACTCTTGATGAGTTGAGATGGGAATGATAATTGTGGTACTTAAACCACTAATCTTAGAGCTTGAATATGGTGAACTATATGGTTTGAAGACTAAGCGAGATTCTGAATTTGATAATATTTTTGAATGTTTATGTGTAAAATTTCATGCTATATGAATGATTTGAAGTGTTTTATGAGTGGAAATGAATTAAAGAACTTACGAGAAGTGATTTGAGAGGTTAAATTTGGATTTTTGGAAAGTTGGAGTGTAGGGAATGCACATTCTGGGCAAAATGTATCGAGACATTAGTAAATATATCGATACATTCTTGGCAGGATGAACAATACAAGGCCTACATGAGGAATTGTATTGATACATTCAAGAATATATCGATAAATTTGGCCAAAGATGAACATGTATCGATACATTGTTCAAATGTATTGATACATTTGAAGCAAAGAGCACCCAAGACCATTATCCCTGAAATGTATCGATACATCACCCTAATGTATCGATACATTTAGTCTAAATATGGGCAAATGTATCGATACCTTGCCAAATGTATCGATACATCACAAAGGGAAGGCAAAAATAAAAAGAGGTTTCAGGCATTCCTCCTTTTTAAAAATAAAACCCATTCTCTCTTTTTCTCTCTTTACCCCATACGAAACATTAAGCCCCTAAATGACATTTGGAGCCTATTTGAGCTAGATCCAAGCTTGGGAAACAATTCGGAGGCAAGATTAAGCGTTTTTACCAATTGATTTTCAATTTAATTAGTTAATAACCTCGGATCTAAATATTTTCAAATTTGGTCAAACTCTCTCCCATTGAGTTTATTAGAGATTTAGAGCCCATATTTGGGCAACCCATCTTCTAAGGTAAGGATTTAGCTCATTTGTTAAAAGGATGAGCATGTATATTGAATTTGGGTCTTTTTGAAAATTTAGGATATTGTCGAAAGTTATGAAATAATTATGATTTTGATGTTTTAATGTGTCTGAGGGGATAGTTGAGCTATTTTACTCATTGGTGAGCTAGAGGACGGTTGGAGGCTAAAGGTTGAGCTTGATTGTTGTGTGCCTCCGATTATCAAGGTGAGTAGGATTTAATTAAATACATGTGATACATTTCACATAATGTATGTGTTGCCATGGTACTTAAATGTTGTGTGTATGCCAAGATGAGAATGCCTAGGCTAGAGAAATATGTGTGTGTGTGTGTGTGTGTGTATGTTTGCCTAAAGGTATGTGCCTACGCTAGAGAACAATTATGGTTGTGTGCCTAAATGAAGATGACTAGGCTAATTAGTTATCTAAGATAGGAAATTGTGCTCGTGTGATCTATAGTGAGCCATAAAGTGACATTGTGATGGAACCCATAGTATGTAGGACCTAGAGCAAGTGGCTTACACATGGTGCGATATGAATTATGTATTAAAGATTGTGCCAAATTGTGATGAATGGATTGCTTAATTAGGTATATGGGCATGATATGTATTTGGGTTAATGGCACAGCGATCAAGGTGATGTTAAGTATGTGAGGTCAAAGAGCCATGATTGCTTATGGATATGATTTGTGCATGAATGCCCATGTATTTGTGGTTGATTTAAGGATATGCATAAGGCTGTTAAGCCATGTTTGATACAATTAAATATGATGATTGCCCATGTGTGGTTAAGGGCACAAGGGCCTATGGAGTGATTATGTTTTGTTTGATGATGCCTTAGAGATTTGAAGGCACTTAGAATTATACCGAGCTTAGAGATGACTGAAGCACATTAAATTTGAATATGATTTGATGTGGACATATGGAACGTCACAAGCACGATGGCCTAATTTCTGGATATGTGTTCTATTAAAGGGATAAATTTTGGTCATTGATTTGACTTGAGATGGAGTGGAGTTCCACACCTTGTGATTATGTGTGTGCTTGCAGGGATGGTGGCACTAATCCTGCTTGTGATTTCTGCCTGCAGTGCTTTGATACCATCTATTGAGAATACTCCGGGTGATACAGACGTCAGGAGATTTTACTCTAATTGATGATTTGATTCCTTGCCAACTGCTTCGATGCCGTGCCTGATCTGTTCTCCACTTTTACTTTGGCACGCGCGTGATATGTTTCTCAACCCAACAGCTTTGTCCTGTGCGTGATTTGTTTCTCCACCGATTGGTCACTCATGCGTGATTTGATAATGTCCAGAGTAGGACCACTCATTTGATTCGTTTGACTATAATGACATGCATCGAGTATGGCATGATCTGATTTGAAATATGAATATGTGGTGACTACTATGAATGACATTTGATGAAATGCTTCGGAATAAGCAATTATTTGTATATGGAATTTGAGGTTGGGCTCGACAACTAAGGTGTGCCAATGAATCCTAGTTTAATGATAACGACTTTAAAGGTAAGCCTTGATTTGATGTGAGGACACAAAACTTGTGAATTGTGGATATAATATGCCGTTAAGATGTGATCTGGTAGAATTTAATAAGATGAGTTGTGCATGTTGGATATTAAGATGATCCTTATACCTTTTGAATTAGAGATGTTTGAATATGAATATATTATGGCTAGATAGGCCTAGATATATATAACATATATATGAAATATTATGTTATGACAATATCCCCTCACTGAGAATTAGTTGATTCACCCTTCTGTTGTACCATGTGCATATAAGAGAAGCTATGGGGTTACGTGGCAAGTGTTGCCAATTTGACTAACATGTAATTAGCATCCGGTAGGTCTCCTTCCCAACGTATCACTCTGTTGAGTCTATATGGGCCTTCTGCTTTCCAGTTTGGTTAATTTGTAAAATATGTTAGGCACAATGTGCCATTTGAATTGTATAAAGGTTGTTATGTACGAACCTGATTTGATGGCCAACGTATGGCTTTATGAATATTTATGTGGATTATAAACCAGGGATAATGTATCATATTTGAATTTTATTATGAATATTTGATTATTAAATCCCTTGGCTATATGACATATGATTTAGAACTTTGAGGCTTACTCAAGTCTGTTGGGCTTGCTTGTTGGGCTCATGCACTGGTCATGGACTTTCGGGTTTGGGTTTTGACAGCCATGTGCTTTTATTTTGAACTAAATAGGTTTTTATAATCAACAATTGACTAATTACCATTAGTCAAAATGCTAATTCACGTAACAAGTGAAAAATGCCACATCACGATCCATTATGACATATCAACATGTCGTGTAAATATTACATGTTATAAGAATCTATTACATGTTACGTGTCAACATTACATGTTATAAAATTACAAATGATGTAACACCCCTGATTTTTTATATGGCCCAAATGTGATGCTGGCCAAATGATTTGACGAGTAAACTTGAAAACTAAATGTATATGCTTGTGGTACATGCATATGAGCTATTGTGGTTTATAGAGAAAGACTTTGAATTTCAGTGTACATTGAGGATTCTAATAATATGATATATGAGCATGTGAAGGCTCAAAATAATGTTGTGCATATGTTTGGCACATAAACTTTTATAAATATGATGTTTAATGTAAATTATACTAAGTTTTAATTTGTGTACCATATGACATACAGTATAATGAGGATTTGGCTCTACGTGATGAGTACATGCCTGGATATTGAGCATTCTTGATGTGTTGAGATAGGAATGATAATTGTGGCACTTAAAGCACAAGACCTTGAGACTTAGCCAAAAATTTAAGGAATGGGTGATAAATCTTGAATTTTAAAGTTTAGATTGAGATTTGATTGTGTGTTTAAGTATATAAATATGAGTTAAGATAGTCATTTTGAAGTATAACTTAAACAGGAAATGATTTTGGGGTGTTAAAGTTTGAATTTTTAGAAGTTAGAGTACAAAAAAGGTGCAATCTAAGCCAAATGTATCGATACATTAATAAATGTATTGATACATTCTTGGTAGGATGAACATCTATCGATACATTGTCCAAATGTATTAATAGATTTAAAGCAGGGGACATTATGTGGGAAAAAGTATCGGTAGATTCCCAAATCTATCTATACATTTTAAGCAGAAAGCAATCTGAATAAAATGTATCGATACATGGCTTCATGTATCGATAGATTTGAGGGAAAGATGTATCGATACATTAACAAATGTACTGATACATTCTTGGTAGGATGAACATCTATCGATACATTGTCCAAATGTATTGATAGATTTAAAGCAGGGGACATTATGTGGGAAAAAGTAGCGGTAGATTCCCAAATCTATCGATACATTTTAGGCAGAGAGCAATCTGAATAGAATGTATCTATACATGGCGTCATGTATCGATAGATTTAAGGGAAATTTGTTAAGAATGTATCGATACATCACTGGGCAAAGGCAAAAATAAAAAAAGGGTCTGGGCATCAGCTCGTGCACAAACCTTCACCCTCTTTTTTTTCTCTTTCTTTTTCTATCCCATACGAAACCCTAAGGCCCTAAATGGCATTTGGAGCCTATTTCAACTAGATCCAAGCTTAGGAAATTGATCCGAAGGTAAGATTACATGTTCTTACTGATTGATTTTCTATTTAATCGGTTAATAACCTCGAATCTAAATATTTTCAAATTTGGTCAAACTTTCTCCCCTTGAGTTTATTATAGATTTGAAGCCTAAATTTGAGCAACCCAACTGCTTAGGTAAGGATTTAGCTCATTTGATAGAACAATAAGCATGTATATTAAAATTGGGTATTTTTGAAAAGTTGGGATATTATTGAAAGCTAGGATATAAATATTTTTATGATGTTTTAATTTGTTCAAAGGGATAATGGAGGCTATTGATGTGTTTGTGAGCTAGAGGACAATTAAAGCCTAAAGTTGAGCTTGATGAGGCGTGCCTCCGATTGTCAAAGTGAGTGGGATTTAATTAAATGCATGTGATGCATCTCTCATAATGTATGCGCTGCCATGGTACTTAAATGTTGTGTGTATGCCTAGATAAAAATGCCTAGGTTAGAGAATTTATATGTATGTTGGAGTTGGACCTAAGTGGATTGATGTGATTGTGTAAAGTATGAATTTCAAAAATATTGTTTTATGAAGGAAGCAAGCAATCCAATTACACAAGCGGAAACACAGATCATTCTTATTGCAAGTAACATAATCTCATCCTAAAAATAAGAATTTATATAGTAAGAAAAAAAATGTACCTTTTTTTTTAAATTCTTATTTTTGGACACCACTGTGAGACCTCAACCTCTATAGACCCATTACTAGAATAGACCTTATAAAACGAACCAAGGGTAATTTCATCATTTCTCATGGTGAGCTTCTAGAAATAGCTTTCTAATGTTATTAAGGTCTACGTAGGCCTAAAGAATAGATGAATGATGGTAAAGTAAATGAAAAAGATAGAAATACTAATAATTTCCATAGTAAGGGTAAAATGGTCATTTTGTACCTCGAGTCTAAATTTTTAAGTTTTTATGAACCCAAGTACTTTTAAACTATTATGGACTTTGTCTCAATGTCAAAGGAGTAAAAAGATTGTATAAAGGAACGGAGGAAGACAAGTGGCCTTGTTAAGGGCATTATTGTAAATTGTATGAAAATTGGATAAACTTTAACTATAAATATCTAATCTTCAACAACTTTTCTTCAGTTTTCCAGCAGCTTCTCTTCTTCTTCTTCTTCCTCCCATCCTCCTTTCCATTCCATGTTTCTTTGCACTTTCCATCGAAGCCTCCCTTGAAACCTTTATAACTTTCCCAAATTAGCTTCATTTCTTATGTTTTTCTACACCTTTTCATAGGGTTTTTCATGCTCTTCCACTTTTACACCTCAATAGCCTTCAAAAGTCTCTCTTTAGTACATTCACTCACTAGCTGTAGAGAGAGAGAGAGAGAGAGAGAGATTTCCCTTATTAGCTTGAAGAATTTTGAAAGAGAATTCAACTACAAAGACCATTAAGGTGAGTATGAGTTAAGGTTAATCTCTTTAGTTGTTGATAATGTCTAGTAATTAGATTTATGAGTGTTTTATTGTTGAGGTTGTTTATTCATTTTTAGTGTGACTAGAGTAATGCAAATAATAGCCATTTAATAGTAGTTGGAAGCTAGCAAGGAATGACTAGTAGAACTTGATTTAGGAAATAGCTTTTGGATTGGTATTAATGCCAAGTTGGGTTGATGGTGATGTTGTCATGTGTGATAGGTTCCAACGAAACCCCACACTTCCATTCGAAATATTAGTCGAAGTTAGAGCCCATCAAAACATCAACAAAAACTGGTGAGTGAACTTGCATTAAATGTTTTGGGGTTAGGGTTTATGAGTTTGATGGAAACAAAAATGAAACATGTTATTTGACTTTCTTTAAAAATGCATGGGAACAAGCTCTTAATGGAACGATTTTACGTTGTGAAATATGTAATGTGATGTGATGAATCCATGTGTTCTATGTTATGTTGATATATATATGCCTTGGATGGTATCATTGTGTGATGAGATTGAAATGTGCGAGTAGGGAGAGCACATGATGATGATATGGAAATGTGCAAGTAGGGAGAGCATATGATGATGATATTGCCTTGAGCGTGTAGGGAGTGCACATGAGCTGAGTCAGGCGGGGTGGTGTACGTGTTTATATATGTTTATGTATGTATATGTGATAGAAAGTTTATGACTATAATATGTGATTGTATTGTATGTTGAATCCCGCATGATGAATCTTGAAAATTGCTAATTACTTGCAAATTGATTTTATTACAGCACAAAAATGGATTTTTATTGTAGAAAGATCCTTTTTGCTCAAGTGCTTTATTTCTCGCTGCAGCGAGAATGCATTCCGCTGCAGCGAGAAACTCTCGAGTGGTAAGGGATTACACCAGCCCTGGATTTCTCTACAGCAAGAATGAAATCTCGCTGCAACAAGAAATTTCACCGTAGCGAGAAACTCTCGGGTGGTTGCATTCCAAACCATCGCTAGAATTTCGCTGTAGCGAGAAACCCTTGGGGCAGCTGATGATTTGTGCCCGAATGCCTTTCCGCTGCGTCGAGGATCAATCTATTTCGCTTGACTTGCTTGAATGCTACCAAAGTTTTCACCCTCCAAATTCTTTGCTGTTCATGGATCCTTCATCATCAATGATTAAACAACTAAGGGTTTAAATGAAGGGTTTTAACAAGATTTAAACTAAATTGCATTGTTTTTTTAATGTAATTGCATCATGATTTTTAAACTTTCCTTATCGTTTGTTTGTTCCCTTCCTATGTTCACTCACTTGGTTTATACTCACCGTTTTCAACCTCATGTTTTCAGATCAGGAAACAGTCGGAACCTAGGTCAAGGTGTCCACTTAATTCGTCTCCTTGGTAGGTATCTTCGCATTCAATAGTTGTACATTCGCTAAGGTCACNACGGATGACATTATTTTGAATCATATAAATGTGAATATATGGTTTCTATAGTATAGTATTGAAATACTTGTTGTTAAAAATTACGAAATACGGTTGTAGGAACAAATGATGAAATCGATGAATAAAATCACATAGATAGGCTTGCTTGGGCTTAGTGGGCTATGTCCATTGAGTCCATGCGCCGGTGATGGCCCGAAATTTGGGCTGTGACAACCACCACACCAACGATTTATTTCTCGACCAAACAAGTTTACCACTTACTCTTCAAGAATGCTTTCAACTTGAACCTTGAGTGGATAAGGTGTGAAATGCTAGACTACAAGATGGCAATCAATTTTGTCTCTCTTTTCTTCTTAAAAATTAATAGCTATTTTTCTTTCAAAAAATTCAATCAAGAATGGAAAGAGGAAAAGAGATACGGCAAAGTTAGGAGGAGAAGAAAAGTGACGATTGAAACTTTTTCAAGAAAAGTACGTACTTTTCTTTTCTTTAAATCTCTTTTCTTTTTATTAAAACTCTAGCCTCAAAGGTTTAATCAATGTCAATACCTTTGAATCAATCTTGACCATCCATTTAGAGTTATGGAAGCATCAAACATGCTCCATAATTATCAAAATTAAAATTAAATAATAAATAATTTATTTTTTTAATTATCATTTAGAGTTCTTGATAAAATAAATCTCCTTGTTAAATAATAACTCTTATTTTATTATTATCCATCTTTGTTTAAAAAGAATTAATAACAAAGAAAAGAGTGATAGTCAAACATGGAGTCTCTTTTTATCAACATGGATGTTTAGATTCATCTTGCAAGAATTCTCCTAGAATTATCTTAATTTAAGATAACTCTTGTCTTTAATTAAGACAAAAATATATTATCTTGTCTAAATCGAGACAAATATGTTTTCTTGTCTAGATTAAGACAAAAATATTTTTCTTGTCTTAAATTAAGACAAACATCTTTTCTTGTCTAAGTTTAGATCAAACATGATTTCTTGTCTAAATTAAGACAAACATGTTTTTTTGTCTAAATTAAGACAAACATGTTAAAGCTGTTATTTTTGTACACAATTTAATTAATCAAATAAACCATATATTCGAACTTAAACAAGTTGAATTCTACAAAGCTAAGTAGGGAATATATTTGGACATAGATACTCCAAGCTCCAATAAACTTAGAATTATTCATAATCTCATTAAAAATCGTTCAAGCTTATTAACCATGAAATCACTCCGCCATAGATTCATGGTTGCACTATAATTAGAAGAAATAATTCAATACTTGATATCAATTATTAGTTGTCCAATTGCAAACCTTATATTGTGAACTTTCATAACCATCCAATGACAAAAGGTGAATTTACCATTTTACCCTTTATGTCAATTTTGTCCCTCAGTTTCAAATGTCATCCAATTAGTGATTCAATACTCTAGATCTAGTCTTTTGATATCTAGATGTGATAAGTAGCTAATTCATTAATCCATTGGGCCTAGATTAATCACCAATCTTTCTGAAATCACTAGAAGTGATGTTAATGCTATGAATTCCATCATTTAGATATATGTTTCTAGTTATTCATCTTGATTATAATCCTAACTTACGGAGTCTAGATTAATGCTTTATGATAATCATGCTCATGGTATATCAAAGATTATAAGGAGATTAAACATGAGTCCACTGTCTATTAGGATTTCGGTTCTACTATAAGCAAATGCATAAGTGTGAGATCATGATTTAAGTAACGGTTAAACTTAAATTTGATTCTCACATGATTCCAATTCATATTATAGTGTCATTACTCAAAGTCAATCATTTCGATGATTTGATACTCATTATTCGCTTGAAATGAATCACATTCGTTTCGTCGGAAGTAATCTAGACACTACAGCCTTAACACAATAAAGTAACTAGCTTTATTATATGGTTATGAATAATTTTTACATTCAATTAAAATATATGTCTCCTAGGTATGACTCTTCATACAAATGTATTTTAATATCTCAATAGAATCATGGTACCTAAACAACTAGATAATGAATGTTTATTTAAAACAAACTCTTCGTCTTATTATCAAAATATACTTTTATTATAAATAAATTAAATAAAATTAAACATGAGAATATACTTGCTTTCTAAGGCACCATATTCTCAAAATTCTTAACAATGTATGTATGTGTGTGTGTGCGTGTGTGTGCCTAGAGGTATATGCCTAGGCTAGAGAACAAATATGATTGTGTGCTTAGATAAGGATGCTTAGGCTAATTAGTTATCTGAGATAAGAAATTTGTGTTTGTTTGAGTTGTGGTAAGCCACAAGGTGGCATTGTGTTGGAACCCATGGTATGTAGGACTTAGAGCAAGAGGCATACACATGGTGTGATATGAATTATGGATTAAAGACTGTATCGAATTATGACGAATGGGCTGCCCAGTAGGTATATGGCCTAATATGTATTTGGGTTAATAGAACAATGATTGAGTGATATTAAATATGTGAGGCCGAAACGTCATGATTACTTATGGACATAATATATGCATAAATGCCCACGTATTCGTGGTTGATTTGAGAAAATGTATAAAGTTGTTAAGCCACGATTGGTTAGATTAAGTATGATGAATACCCATGTGGGGTTAAAGGCATAGGGGCCTATAGCTTTATTATGTTTCATTTGATGATGTCTTATAGATTTGAAGGCACTTAAAATTAAACCGAGCTTAAAGATGACTAAAGGTCGTTGAATTTGAAATATGATTTGATATGGACATATGGATTGTCACAGGCACGATGGCCTGAGTTGTGGATATGTGTTCCGTCGAAGGGATAAATTCCAAACATTGATTCAATTTGAGGTTGAATAGAGCCCCATGCCTTGTGACAATATGTGTGCTTGCAAAGATGGTAGTCAGCAGGGATGGTGGTATTAGTCCTACCGGTGATTCCTGCCTGCAGTGCTTTAGTGCCACCCGTTTGAGAATACTCTAGGTGATGTCGATCGTCGGGAGATTACTCTGATCGATGACTCTAATTCTCTGCCCATTGCTTTAACGCATGCGTAATTTGTTCTTCTCCAGCTAATTCCACACTAGGCAAAGAATTTTTCCTGCGCGTGATTTGTTTCTTCATCGGTTGGCCATCGTGAGTGATTTGACCATGTCCATGAGAGGACCACTCTTTTGATTTCGTTTGACTATGACGACATGCATCAGGTATGGCATGATTGGATTTGAATATGAAATTGTGTTGTCTAATTGTGAATGATATTTGATAAAAAGCTTTAAGATAAGCAAACATATGTAAATGAGATTTGAGATTGGGCTCGGCAACTAAGGTGTGCCTATGAAGCCTAGTTTAATGAGAACGGCTTAAAGATAAGCTTTGAATTGATATGATTTGATGTGAGGACATAAAACTTAGAGATTGTTAAAATACAATACATCGTTGAGATGTAATCTTGCAAGGTTTAATATGATGAATTGTGCATGTAGGATATTGGGATGATCCTCGCACCTTTTGAATTATAGATGTTTAAATATGAAGGTATTATCGCTAGAGAGGCCTAGATATATAATTTATATGTGAAATATTATGTTATGACAATATCCCCTCACTGAGTATTAGATGACTTACCCCTCTATTGTACCATGTGTAGATAAGAGAATTTATGGGGTTATGTGGCAATTGTCATCGATTAGACGGATACGTAATTGGCATCCAGTAGGTCTCCCTCCTATTGTGTCACTTCTCTGAGTCTGTATGGGCCTTCTACCTTCCAGTCTGATTACTTTGCAAAATATGTCAAGCACGATGTGCCATTTAAATTGTATAAAGATTGTTATGTACGAACCCGATTTGATGGCCAATGTATGGCTTTTGAATGCTTTTATGAATTATATGCCAAGGATATTGTATTATATTTGGTTTTATTGTGAACATTTGATTATGGAATCCCTCGACTTTGTGTTATATGGTTGTGACTTTGAGTAGGGATGTCAATGGGTACCCTATTATAGGGTACCCGATCCGGTTATACCGAATTAGGGTATCCAATAAACAGGTTCGGGACGAGTTCGGGTAGTGATTTCATTACCCGAATCGGGTTCGAGTAGGGTTCGGGTATCACACTTTGGATACCCGTTACCCGAACCCGATTATTGTTTAACCGAGTTCCGCGGATACCCGCCCCAAACTCGTTTATATATTCTTTTATCATTTAAATTGTTGAATAAAATTGATAATGTTTGGACTCGAACCCAAGCCAAAGAAGAGAAGCATTCACCGTCTCAACCATCTTGACAAGCAATTTCCTTTGTTGTATTTTGACAAAATATATTTAAAATATGCTTACTTAAATAACTAATGTGATGATATGAATATATATAAATAAAAAAATTATTAGATTATTAATTATATTTAAATAATATGAATATCATATCATATTACAAAGGAATATAATTACTATTATATACATTTTTAATAAAAATGTATTTACTTTTTATTTTGGGTCAAGACTACAAAAATTATAACTTATAATATATTTACTTAAAGAGAGCCTTTGAGTTTAAAATAGTTTTGGAATCTAACTATTTTTTTAATTTCATATAATTAAAGATAAACTCATATAGTTAATTAAATTAATTCATTAAACTATGATTATTAATTAACTTGAAACGTTTTTAAATATATATATATATATATTATATATATTGAGTAATATTATAAGAAATATAATTACTATATTATATATATAC
>NC_030852.1:16794436-16797405 GCF_000208745.1 Theobroma cacao
CGTAAAAGTCAAAAATTACATTTTTGCCCCAAAAACTGAAAAATTGCCCATAGACATATTTTTCATTCCTTATACTCATACCATTCTCCAATTTGTCAAATTTGATCTAAATTCTCTCAAAATTTCAAATTTTATTCGCGAGTGGTAAAATTACGATTTCGCCGCTACACTTTAAAAATCACCGAAATTAAACTTTTTCACTGCCAAACCCTCAAATTATACTCCAATACTCAAATCATACTCCAATAAGTCAAATGGGGCCAAAAAAATTCTTTTCTAAAAATTCCCATTGTGTCCTTGAGTGGCAAAAGACCATTTTGCCCCTAGACAGTAAAAATTCCGGTTTGACTCGAAATTGATCCTCGAACTCCAAATCACCATATTAAAACATTCTGGGACTTTAATATTCTTAATTTCATTTTAAATTCTCTATTTGATCTAGTTTGAGGCTTAAATTAACTTAATCGTACCATTTGGTACATTGACGTCTTTTAACGATTTTTCTTTCGGGGCTTTCCAAGTATGCAAGTATATTGTCAATCATATGAACGACATGGAAAGTATTTTATAAGGTCGGGCTTCACACCTAGCTTACCCATGCTTTTGTTCTTGATTTTCATGGTTGAATATTGAGTTATTATGATGAATTCAATTCTGAAAAATGGGTTAGGAGAGAGAAAGTTGTTAGATTAATTTGATTTTAAGTTATGTTAGTGTTTTAAGTTAGTTTAGCATACTTAGAAACAAAACAACAAGAAAAGAATTTATTTTCTCCCACAACCATTAATGGCCGAATTTACCATGTGTTGAGTGAGGATAAATTTGATTTTCATTTTAGGAGAATTGGTTAAGAAATGATGAATTATGAGCCTAGAAAAATAATGAGAATTTTCGGAGCAAAAATACGATTTTTTGGCCACTAGGGGTATTTTCGTAATTTGCTATCGAGACTGATAAATTGAATCTCATTCACAGTCATTGAGGTAATTTAGTTATAATTGGAGTGTAGAAAGTGAGAAGATTTGATATGGAGTTAAATTGGAAATAATAGGCCGAATTAGGTCAACACCGCATTTAAGCAGTAGTCGGATAAGTTGTATATCATATCATGCATATATACCGAGCCTGAATTGATTTTATAATGGTCAAGTATTGATGAGGTGAATTATGTATTGCACATTGTGGATAGGTGGTGAGCAAAGTACACTGGTAAAAGTACAAAGATTGTGCTTGGAGACTGGGATTAGGAGTACATCAACTCCGAGAACAGTGAGTGAACTTATTATCGTCTTAATTATCTAGAGTAGTTTTATACAACTGTGTGATTTTATGGAAAATGGGTTTAAATGGTAAATTGCTATGTTTTAAAAGAAATTGTAATTTTACAAAATGATTTTATAAATTTTCTGGAAAATCGAATATTGGTTTTGAAAATAGAGTAGTTGGAGACTGCCTGCTTGTGTTGCAAATTTATGGTTTTGAATTAAATGGCTTATGACAATAAATGAGCATGAATGGCTAAACTGATTTTGGTGTTAGAATTATTTATACTGTGTATTCAGCCTTGAAAGGCTAGGTTGCGATAAATTGCCATGTCATGCTGAATGAATTTTATTGATTGGTGGATTATATATTAATTATTTACTGCAGAGGGGGTTTCGTGGACCAGCCTATTAGAGGGGCACGGTAAACTCCATTATATTATTACCTCGAACTGAAAGGCGCGTAGGGTATCTCCTAGGGTAAAGCTTAGGGTCCACTTCACGCCAAACCACCACGTGAAGGGGAACTCAGCCAACGCCAAGGAACGGCTGTATTTTTCTCAAACTAAAAATATATTTTAAATGTATACAAAATTTTAACAGCCTTGGCGGACTCGATTGGATGCCTTGCGCAATGTATCATCGAGTATGAGTTTTGGCACGAGCCAAAGTTTTAAGAAATTCATAAGCCAAGTTGATTACTCGATTTATATGGATTGATTTTATTTGGTTGAAATGAACTGAAAGGTAATGAACTTACAGTATGATGACTTATTTTAATTGTCTCCATTTACTTGGCTTTAGATACTTTAGATGGTATCTGTTTACTCATTGGGATTATAAAATCTCACCCCTTCTTCCTATACATTTTTCAGGCTCAGGACAGTTTGTAGATAGTCGAGTAGGACGAGAACTAAGCTCGGAACTGCATTATAGAAAGTAAGAGTTCATAGTCTTACATCCTCTTGGTCAATTGGGGCCCACGTGTTATTGCATATCAAAACTTATATTTTGGTTATCTGTATTTCTATTCATACAATTTTTACTTTACTTTCATGTGCGGAAAAAATTATTTACGAATATTTCTATAAAAAATTATTTTATGATAAAATAGAATATTTCATTTATTATTTTTGAATAGTACTAGTTGTCAATAATTTGCTTTCAAACGAATGTTTTAGATATTTAATTTGTTTTTAAATCATTAAATATATATTTTCTGCTCACCTACTACATTTTTAGCAAGTTTTGAGATTTTTACGAAAAATTACGAAAATACCCCTGTGAGCTAGAAAATAATATTTTATTGTCTTTTATTTGAAAATGACTTATGATTTTTTTTGAAATGCGAGATTTAATAACTATTTCTCACCGGGAAGTGTGAAAGCTGATACGAGAGCCTTGCGAGGTTTCGATCGGCATTCGGGGTGAAAATGTCTGTCGAGGCCTTGCGGCCGTTGTCACGGGCCTGATAGGGAGTTTCGGGTCGTGACATATATATACACACACACACTTTATAGTTACTATAACTTGTAATGTCTTTTAACACATACACTTTATATTATATATTATGTTCATTTATAAAGAATATAATTACTATTATATATATTAATTACTAAATAATATATATACCTTTGTTTATATAAATTTACAATATATGAAGTTAATTATCTAAAAAGAAGTTGTGAGATTAGAATAGTTTTGAAA
>NC_030852.1:16801514-16805608 GCF_000208745.1 Theobroma cacao
ATCTAAAATAGTATATATTCTCTAAAAACTTGATATTTAACAATGATTGCTCACAGGAAAGGAAAGAAACTGATATGTAAGCCTTGCGGGGTTTCGGTTGGCATTCCGGATAATGAGTGTCAATCGAGACGTCGCGGTGATTGTCATGGGCCTGAGGGAGGTTCGGGGTCGTGACAAAGGTAATTATAGGGTAGTAAAAATGTAATAGGGTTAAGGTTAGGGTAGTAATTTTAAAATTATTTGGGTAATTAATAGGGTTAGGGTAATTGATTTTTTATAGGGTTAGGGTTCGGGTACCTCGAAATTATAAGGTACCTGACCCGTTGACATCCCTAACTCTGAGGTTTGCTCATGTCTAGTGAGCTTGTCTGCTGGTGAAATACCCTATACTTTGATATGGTGATAAATAAAGTTGATCGAATACAAATTGAGGTCAATTAAAATGTTTAGAAGTGATAAAAGACGAAAAGAGTAGTTTAGGATAAAATATTTCGCAAGTGAGAAAATAATAATAATTTTATCGGAGGAGAATTTGTGAGATAAAAGGCGATTTGGAAGTCAAGTGAGGCATAATAAGGTATTTTGTGTACCAAGGAGATAAGATAAAATTTTTAGAATAAAATAATATTTTATTAATGAAATAATATTAAAATATTAATATTTAGCTTGATGTCGAAGTCAATCAAGAAGAAGGATCATATGGTTGATCCAAGTGGGGGAGAAGATGACAAGCCTGACTCTATAAAAATATTTATCATGACATACATGTGATGGATAGCATGTTTGCATGCTAGGAGAGTCCCGAAAAGTTTACAAAAGTCAGTATTGTACCTAGAGATACAATAAAGTTGATTTAAGCCTCGAACTAGATCAAATGGAGAATTTACGATGAAATTAAGAATTTTAAAGTCCCAGAATGGTTTAATATGCTGATTCGGAGTTCGAGGATCAATTTGGAGTCAAACCGGAATTTTCGCTATCTAGGGGCAAAATGGTCATTTGCCACCTGGGGACAAAATGAGAATTTTAGAAAAGATTTTTTTGGCCCCATTTGAATTATTGGAGTATAATTTGACTTATTGGAGTAAGATTTGAGGTTTAGAAGTGAAACATTTTAATTTCGGTATAATTTGGAGTAAAAGGGTAAAATGGTAATTTTGCCACCTCATGGGCAAAATTGTAATTTTCCACCACTAGGACATTTTTCCAGCACATGGTCTTCCTTTATCCTCATTTTGACCATTGACTAATTGTGTGGTGGAGATAAAAAGGATTAAAATTTTTAAAGTTTTAAAAACTGGCCAATGACATGATGCCACGTGTCATGCCTTTATTAATTTATTATTTTCCTTTTTAAAAGGCACAAAATCAGCCCATCTTCCACCCCATGGCCGGCCAAACCAGCAAGAAGAGAGAGAAAATAAAAACAAAACACTAGAGAGAGAAAATCAAAGAAAAAGTGTGAATTTTCAAGGAAATTAAGTGAAAAATGTGAGATTTTTTCTATTAAGCTTGAGTTTTCTTATTCCCAAGCATTTCTCTTTATTTTCCATGATTAAATTACATGTTTTCATGATGAATTCAATTCTGAAAAAATGGGTTAGGAGGGAGAAACTTGTTAGATTAATTTGATTTTAAGTTATGTTAGTGTTTTAAGTTAGTTTAGCATATTTAGAAATAAAACAACAAGAAAAGAACTTATTTTCTCCCACAATCATTAATGGCCGAATTTACCATGTGTTGAGTGAGGATAAATTTGATTTTCATTCTAGGATAATTGGTTAAGAAATGATGAATTATGAGCCTAGAAAAATAATGGGAATTTTCGGAGCAAAAATTTGATTTTTTACCCACTAGGGGTTTTCGTAATTTACTACCAAGACTGATAAATTGAATCTCATTCACAGTCATTGAGGTATTGTGGATATAATTGGATAATTGAAATTGAAATGGATGGAATTGGAGTTGAATTGGGGATTTTAGGAATTTACACCGTGTATAGGCGAGTTAGGTCAGACATCGCAATTAAGCGATTGTCTAGACATTTCAAATCCTATCTAGTGCATACGCATGGATAAGAGCCTGAAATAATTTATGATAAATTGACACAATTTATTGAATTTTGTGTCATGGATTATGGATAGGTGGTGAGTCAATTATTTCGGGTAAGAGACTGCACCCGAGGGCGGAAGATAGGAGTATTTATACTCCTAATACTGTGAGTAAACTTATTCTCGTCTTAATTATCTAGAGTAGTTTTATACAACTGTGTGATTTTATGGAAAATGGGTTTAAATGGTAAATTGCTATGTTTTAGGAGAAATTGTGATTTTATAAATTTTCTGAAAAATCGAATACTGGTTTTGAAAATAGAGTAATTGGAGACTGCCTACTTGTGTTGTAAATTTATGGTTTTAAATTGAATGGCTTATGACAATATATGAGCATGAATGGCTAAACTGATTTTGGTGTCAGAATTATTTGTATTGTGTATTCAGCCTTGAGAGGCTAGATTGCAATAGATTTTCATGCCATGCTAGAATGAATTTTATTGAATTGGTGGAGTATATATTAATTATTTACTGTAGAGGAGGTTCCTTGGACCAGCCTATTAGAAGGGCACAGTAAACTCCATTATATTATTACCTCGAACGGAGAGACGCGTAGGGTATCTCCTAGGGTAAAGCTTAGGGTTCACTTCACGCCAAACCACCACGTGAAGGGGAACTCAGCCAACGCCAAGGAACAGCTGTATTTTTCTCAAACTAAAAATATATTTTAAGTGTATACAAAATTTTAACAGCCTTGGCGGACTCGGTTGGATGTCCTGCGCAAGGTATCACCGAGTATGAGTTTTGGCACGAGCCAAAGTTTTAAGAAATTCATAAGCCAAGTTGATTACTCGATTTATATGGATTGATTTTATTTGGTTGAAATGAACTGAAGGGTAATGAAATTACAGTATGATGACTTATTTTAATTGTCTCCATTTACTCAGTTTTAGATACTTTAGATGGTATCTGTTTACTCACTAGGATTATAAAATCTCACCCCTTCTTCCTATACATTTTTCAGGCTTAGGACAGTTTGTAGATAGTCGAGTAGGACGAGAACTAAGCTCGGAACTGCATTATAGAAAGTAAGAGTTCACAGTCTTACATCCTCTTGGTCAATTGGAGCCCACGTGTCATTGCAGATCAAAACTTATATTTTGGTTATCTGTATTTCTATTCATACAATTTTTACTTTACTTTCATGTGCAAAAAAATTATTTACGAATATTTCTATAAAAATTTATTTTATGAGAAAATAAAATATTTTATTGATTATTTTTGAATAGTATTAGTTGTTAACAATTTACTTTCAAATGAACGTTTTAGATACTTATTTTGTTTTTAAATCATTAAATATATATTTTCTGCTTACCTACTACATTTTTAGCAAGTTTTGAGGTTTTTGACGAAAAATTACGAAAATGCCCCTATGAGCTAGAAAATAATATTTTATTATTCTTATTTGAAAATGACTTATGATTTTTTTAAATGCGAGATTTAATAATTGTTGCTCACCGGGGAGATGCGGAAGTTGATGTTAAGCCTTGCGGGGTTTCGATCGGCATTCGGGGTGAAGAATGTCTGTCGAGGCCTCGCGGCGGTTGTCACGGGCTCGATGGGAAGTTCCGTGTCGTGACAATTTTATTGGTATCAGAGCATGGTTTAAAGATCAAAGATTTTGGTTTTAAAGCTTTGGATTTTAAAGTTTTTTATTTTAAGGTTGTTTTAAGAAATTCACACTGACATTGCGTGGCCCCAAGTCCAATTAAGTTAAGATAAGTTAAGTTAGGTTAGATTGAATAGAATGCATGCATCTACATATAGAAACCTACCTACTTTTGGGATACATGAATGATTAAGTAATTACTACTTGGTTGCGTATAAGTTTTGAGGTGCACTGGTGACATACACACCATGTCTAGAAGAGGTGGTAGTCTCGATACCTCTCATAGTGATAGCGAGGGATCTCTAGATTCTACGGCTAGAAGCAAATGGCACCTTGATACAGGTGATTCGGAAGGTGGTCCATCCCGAATTCCT
>NC_030852.1:16828370-16837495 GCF_000208745.1 Theobroma cacao
AAAATTACGATTTTGCCCCTAGATAGTGAAAATTTCGATTTGACTCCAAATTGATCATCAAACTCCGAATTACCATTTTGAGTCATCCCTGAACTGTGAAACTCTTAATTTCACCTTAAAATTCCTATTTGAACTAGTTCGAGGCTTAATCGACTCAATGGTACCATTAGGGGCAATATCGTCTTTTAACAATTTCTCGAACTTCCTAAATATACAAACATTCTATCGAGCATGTAAATGACGTAATAATTATTTTACAAAGCAGGGTTTGACAATATTAATGAGCTTTCTATGTAAATTTCGATTTTTGTATTTAATGACCAAATTAATTGTAATTAACTCATAAAAGGCAAAAATATTAGATAGTTAAAATAAATAAATGTAATTAATTTAATTAAAATAAATATTTTATATTAACAATCAAATCAAATTAAACATATTATTAATTGACGTGGCTCTGGATTAAGTTATCCACAAGAGTAAGCTATTGACGAAGGAATATTTCCTTTGTTGTCTATCTTTTATATATTTATATTAGATACCATAATTAGTATTTTTTTTCTTAAAGGGATTATAATTAGTAATTTAATATCAATGTTGAGTATAATTTTACTTGATAATTCTTATTCATTAAAGTTTCAAAATCAATATATTTGTTATCACATAAAAATCAAATATCATTTTGTACAAAATATCAAAATAGTCATGTTTTAAAAGTTAATAATTGTAACATTCTATCAATGTTAGAATTTCTCAAATACTAATATTGTATTTCTTAAATAAGTTATAATTAATCAAATCAATCAAAAATATATTTATTTTTAATAAATTAACTCTTTTAACTTTTTAAATTAAGGGCCATTTGATAACTGAAAAATAACTTATTGGGGAAAATATTTTACAGAAAAATTTAATATTTTTTATTCTTTGGATAAATTGTTAAAAACATTTTTTATTGTTTGAATCATCTTGTGGAAAATATTTTCCACTATTAATGATGGAGTTAGTTGATTGTTAAAATGGTAAATAGGAATTTATTATAAAAGAATGGTAACTTTTGGTTTTCACATTAAAATTAAGAATGAAAATGAAAATGAGAAAAATCAATAATGATATTTTTCAAAGCATTTAACAACATATTATAATGAATGTAAGTACTAATTTAAAAAAAAATTCATCTTATAATTTTTATAATAACATTATAAAATTATCAATATTCATTAATTTTGTAAAACATCCAAAACCTATATTTATAAATGTGTATTCATCAAATGATAATTAATAAAATATTTTTTATTATAATTATTATCAAGATTTATTTAATTTATAAATAAAAATATTAATTACATTGAATGATTTCATTACTTTTTTTAATTTTAATAGTATTGAGTAATTTAAACATTAATATTTAAAGTTAAATTGTCAAACCCTGTTCTATAAAATAATTACGATGTCATTTACATGCTCAATAGAATGTTTGCATATTTAGGAAGTTCAAGAAATCGTTAAAAGACGATATTGCCCCTAATGGTACCATTAAGTCTATTAAGCCTCGAACTAGTTCAAATAGGAATTTTAAGGTGAAATTAAGAGTTTCACAGTTCAGGGATGTCTCAAAATGGTAATTCGGAGTTCGAGGATCAATTTGGAGTCAAACCGGAATTTTCACTATTTAGGGGTAAAATGGTCATTTGTCACTTGGGGACAAAATGAAAATTTTTTAAAAAACATTTTTGGCCCCATTTGACTTATTGGAGTATGATTTGAGTATTGGAGTATGATTTGAGGTTTAGAAGTGAAAAATTTTAATTTCGGTATAATTTAGAGTATAGGGGCGAAATGGTAATTTTGTCACCTCGAGGGCAAATCGATAAATTTTCACCCCCGACACTTGTCAAGACCAAGGGATTTTATTCATCATGAAAATGGATAAACATGAGAAATGTGTGGTGGAGAATTAAAGAATTAAAAGTCAAATATTTAAAAATTGAACCAATAAGGAAATGTCATGTGTCATGTTTTTATTATTTTATTATTTCTTTATAAAAAGGCAAAAAAATCAGCCCATTTCTCTCATAGTGATCAGCCAAACCAGAAGAGAAGAGAAACCAAGGAAGAACAAACCCTAGGTGGGAAAAATCAAAGAGAAAGTGTTGGAATTCAAAGGATTTGATCAAGCAAAGATAAAATTTCTTTGATTTTGCTAGTGATTTACCTTACCCATGCATTTTTCCTTAATTTCCATGGTTAAATTACATGTTTTCATGATGAAATTATGGCTGGTCAAAATGGGTATGGAGAGAGAAAGTTGTTGGAATTGTTTGATTTTGAGTTATGTTGGTGTTTAGAGCTAGCTAAACATATTTAGAAACAAAACAACAAGAAAAGAATTCATTTTCCCCATGAACCTTCAATGGTCGAACCCTATGTGAAGTGTAGAAGTAATGAATTGATTTTGTGATCAAGTGAATTGGTTGAAAAATTGATGAAATGATGATTTATGGTGAGAAAATAGAATGGGAAAATTTTTAGTGATAGTGCACCACAATGGTCGAAATTTTCAAGAAAAATTATGAGGGTTGTTAGGATGAATTTTAGATTATTGGAATTGTATTTAGTGAATTGAAATATTAGAAATGAAATGGAGCAATTTGGAGCCAAATCGGACACAATTGTCATTTAATCGAGTAATAGGCCGAATTAAGTCAGCACCGTATTTAAGCGGTAGTCGGATAAGATGTATATCATATCATGCATATACACCGAGCCTGAATTGATTTTATAATGGTCAAGCATTGATGTGGTGAATTATGTATTGTACATTGTGGATAGGTGATGAGTAAATTACACTGGTAAAAGTAAAGAGATTGTGCTTGGAGACTGAGATTAGGAGTGCATCGACTCCTAGAACTGTGAGTAAACCTATTATCGTCTGAATTATCTAGAGTAGTTTTTATTCAATTTTGTGATTTGTGAAAATTATTTTAAATGATGAATTTCTTCTTTTATGAGAAAAATATGAATTTATAAAATAAATGAAATCATAAAATAAATTGAATTTTTATAAATTGATTTGAAAATAGAATGTTGGATTTGAAAATTTGAGTAATTGGAGAACATGTGATTTATTGTAAATTACGATTTGAATTAAATGGCTTGTGATAAATTGACATGATTGGCTGAATTTATACTTGTGTTGAAAAATATGAACTGTCTGTTTTGCCTTGATAAATTGGTTGGTAATGTAATTGCCATGCTATGCCATTGAGATTTGATCAATTGGTGGATTAAAGATTAGCTACTGCAGTGGTGGGGGGTTCCGTGGACCAGCTTATTAGAGGGGCACAGTAAACTCCTTTATATTCTTACCTCGATCGTAGAGGCATGTAGGGTATCTCTTGAGGTGGGCTTTTTGAGTGCACTTCACGTTAACCACCACGTGAGAGTGAAACTCAGCCGACGTCAAGGAACGGCTGTGTGTCAGATGCGAAAACATGTTTATGGGTATGGGACATTTAACAGCCTTAGCAGTCTTAGTGGGATACCTTGACGAAGGTACCCGCAAGAATGATTTTGGTAGGAGCCAAGTTTTGTGAAATACATAAGCCAAGTTGATTATTTGAGTAAATTGATTACTAATGTTATGAAAAACATACTGGAATAGAATATCTTACTTGTCTCCATTTACTCGCATTTAGATAATTTAGATGGTGTCTGTTTACTCACTAGAATTATGTAATCATAATCTCACCCCTCTTCCTATCCATTTTTCAAGCTCAAGACAGTTTGTTGATAGTTGATTAAGATAAGAATTAATCTCGGAGTTTCATCCTAGAAAGTAAGGGTTCGTAGCCCTACACTTTCTTGATCAATTGAGGGCCCACGTGTCACTGTAAAAGTAATTTTATACTTTAGCTATCTGATTTAAAGTATGTATGAACATATTTATCTTTTACACCATATTTTTGACGGGTTTTGATATTTTTGAAGAAAAATGACGAAAATGCCTCTGTGAGCCAGAAAATAATATTTTATTGTTTTGATTTGGAAACGACTTATGATTTCTTGAAATGCGAGATTTAATAACTGTCGCTCACCGGGGAGATGTGGAAGCTGATGCTAAGCCTTGCGAGGTTTCGATCGGCATTCGGGGTAACGAGTGCCTATCGAGACGTCGCGGCGGTTGTCACGGGCCGGATGAGAGTTCCGGGTCGTGACATAAATATTAATATTTTAAGTTAAATATTAAATAAGGGTAATTTTTCTGTTCTTTGGAAATGTCTTGTGCTTTCAAAAGCGTAAGACATATTACATGGTTAATAGAAAATTTAATCTCGTAAAATGTTTTATATCTAAAATAGATTTTTTATTTTTCAAATAAATATAAATTCTAAAACTGTTGTCTAAATAATATTTTACATCAAAACGGACCCTAAACAAAAAGCTTTTAAACAGCCAAATGATTTTATTTGTGAAAATACCAAAACAAAAATTAAATACATTAAAAAAACAAAATATGGAAAGAAATATATAATATCCACGTTGGATTGAGTAAAGACAGTGCGGAAGCCACGTTTAAGCCGAGGGCAAGGCCAAAACTTATATTATTATATCAGGTTCCTAATCTACATACACGTGACCACCCCAAAGCATATAATTTTCCCCCAAGGATACAAGAATTGCTCTTTATACTTAAACAAAATTAATTCCTAAATTTGCTATCAAGTTATCAAAAAGTAATAGCATAATACTTTTAAAAAAAATCTTAAATTATTTAAAAAATTCAAGTAAGTTTTTATCTTTTATTATGTTCAATGAAATCATTATATTTTTATTTTAAATCAAAAAAGAGTTTATATTTTTATTTTAAATTAAATAAACTCTCACAACTAATAATTGACTTAATCAAATAAGCTTTTATACTATATGTTCATATCATTATGCCACATGGTGTTAATTTGGTATTAATGTAACATAGTAACATGTCATAATAGATTATAACATAGCATATTGATATGACATAATGATATGAGCATATAGTATTTTTCATTTTTCACGTCAGTACCACATTAGTGTCATATGGATATAAAATTATAATGGATATTTAAAGTAATAACAATTAATCAACCATTAATTTTAATAACTTATTTGACTTAAAATAAAAGTATAAAAACTTAATTGAATGTAATATAATAAAAGAATTTTTTTTAATTTTTTTAAATAATTTAAAGTTTTTTAACCATTACATCAAATATAATTATAAAAAAATGACTTTGTTGCTGTTTGTTTGACATTAATAGTAAGTTATTAATTTTGTTTTCAAATGATCAAATATTAATTAAGTTCTTCAAATTTTGAGGTACATGTATGAATACAGAGTACAACTTTCTTGGGATTTGATTTTGAGATAGAGAGTAAAAAAAAATCTAAAAACCCATAGTTTAATATATAATGGAAGAAATTACTTTATTTTATTTTATTATATAGGTAACTTGAAATTATTTTACATTTTCTATTTATTTAAACTTTGCGCGTTATATACATGTTAAGAAATTAGTTCAGTACTTGTTTGATTGTTATAGAGATATATTTTCTTGACTTCATCTAATTATTGTTTTATATACTAAAATACTAAATAAATTATTACTTAAGAAAAACGGTTGAAACTTTTGACCAATTAATTAAGAAAGAACGTCATTTGCAATTTTAAAAATATTTATCTATATAAAATAATACTACCTCGTAAAAATCACGAGACTCGTATTAAATATATTGATTTAGGAAAATAATTTTAACTTAGACAATAAATAAAATTAAATTAAAAAATGGGCTTTAAGTTGTAGGCCCAAAAATATCATGGTACGTTTGGTTGGCGGAATAAATAGGAATGCAATAGAATAGTTATTATGTGAGAATAGAATAGAATAATTATTACTTAGTTTGGTATGACAAAGGGAATAGGACATGAATAATTATTATAACTTATTACAGTATTTAGTTGGTAACAATAACTTTAAAACAAGAAAGAATAGAAAATAAAAAAGATAAAAATACCCTTTATTATTATATATAATTTTTAATTTCAAATATTTACTTTTATAATTTGTTAAAAATATTAATAAATTTTTATTTAAAACTTAACTATGATTATTTTTTTATTTTTTAAAATATTTTAAAATTTATTTAAAATATTAATAATTTATATTAATNATAATTTAAATATTAATATTTTATTTATATTTTAAAATATTAATATTTAATTTAATTTAAATATTATTATGATCAATTATTTTATTTTATTTTATTTTAAAAATTAATAATTATTTATTTATTTAAAATATTAATAATAGATAATTTACATATTAATATTTTATTTATTTTAAATATTATTATGATTAATTTTTATTTTATTTTATTTTATTTTTAAATATTAATAATTGGTAATGTATTTAAAATATTAATAATTGATGATTTAATTATTAATATTATTTATATAATTTAAATGATATTTATGTTTATTTATTTTTAATTTATTTTGTTTTTAAATAGGAATAATTTATAATTTATTTTATTAATAATTGATCATTTAAATATTAATATTTTATTTATACTTTAATATTAATATTTTAAAATATTAATATTTTATTAAAAATTAAAATCAAGTGAGAGAAATAGGAGAGAGAGAGATAATATTTTATACAAATGAAGTTGTAATTTTTCAAACTTGTAAAGAGTATTTTTATTTTTATCAATTTTTAAATTTATTCCTTAATTATGAAATAATTAATACAATGAGAGAGGATGGTATTAACTATTTTTTTATTTTAAATAATTTTAAAAAATATTATTTTTATAAAATAACTATTCTTTAAACCATTTTTCAATTAAATAAAAAAATCAAAATTTCTTAAAAATAACCATTCCCCGACCAAACATGCTATCAATGTCACAGCATATCTAGAAAATCCCAAGTAGTTAGCCGCACGTTATTCGTGTAGGCCCCACTCATGAAATGATATTATTATTAATAATATTATTATTTTCTTTCCGTTTTTCTAACCGTCAAATCCTCCCTCACGTTTCACTCTCTTTTCTTCTCCCTCTCTTTTCCGTTACCTTCCCCCCAAGATTCCCAACCATGGGCGTCGATTATTACAATATTCTCAAAGTGAACCGCCACGCCTCCGACGACGATCTCAAGAAGGCTTACAAGAGGCTTGCCATGATTTGGCACCCCGACAAGAACCCTTCCTACAAACGACCCGAAGCCGAAGCCAAATTCAAGCTTATTTCCGAAGCCTACGATGTTTTGTCCGACCCGCAAAAACGTCAGATCTATGATCTTTACGGCGAGGAGGCTCTTAAATCCGGACAATTCCCGCCTTCTTCTTCTTCCGCCAGCCATTCTTTCTCTTCCACGGCACCGTCCCCGTCGGCGTCTAATCCGCGCGGAGGGGGGCATTACTACAATAGTAATAATAATAATAATCAGAGACAGCAGCAGCCCAATACGGGGTCGTTTCGCTTTAATCCGAGGGATGCTGAGGACATTTATGAGGAGCTGTTTGGGGCGGAAGCCAACGGTGGAGGAGTTGGTGGGAGGGGAAATAGAGGGTTTAGAGAAGGGTATTTTAGGAATAATAATGGTTATGGGAGTAGTAGCAGCAGTAGTAGCAATGTAGAAATGAGGAAAGCCGCTGCGGTGGAAAATGTGTTGCCTTGTAGCTTGGAAGAGCTTTATAAAGGTTCCAAGAGAAAAATGAGGCTTTCCAGGAAGGTTTTTGACCCTTCAGGGTAAGCTCTTCTTTTTCTTTTTTTTTTCTCTTTTAAATTTAAACATTTTTGGGTAAAATGAAATTAGGATATTGATACTTGTTACTTTGATTTTTCACCAGTTTGATTGGGGTTAAGTTTATGTTATTGACAAGATGAGAATTTTGCTTGCTAATGAAATGGGATATTTTTGTTGGTCAATGGCATCCATCGCGAGTTTATGTTTAGTTGTTTCATATAAGCTGCAAAGCAAATGGGATATTTTTGCTATTTTTCAAGTAATTTTATTGGAGTTGAGCTATATGCTATTTGCATGCGACGTTAGGGGCGTGAGTCATTAAGTTGTTTTCCCCAAAAATATTAGTACTTCGTCAGTGTGAACAGGATAATGTGTTCTGTAGGATTTCTTTTTCTTTTGATTAAATTTCTTGATTTAGAAGATGGTTTGTATATGCTTGAATATTCTACTTAGAAAATATATTGAAGTGTTCACCATGAATACTGATCCACTGAAGCCATTTCTCTTCTTACTTAAATCAAAGCTGTTGGGGTTCATTGCCATGCATGGTTGACTTGAGGAAGGAAAGTTATTCTGTTTCTTTAGTGACTATATGAAGTAACTAATTATGTTTTGTATTAAATTTGTTTGGCACTGCCACTTTAGGTCTTGTGGCATGGTTAGAGTTCTTAAGTTCAAGCCATACTGTCCTCCAATTGTACAATAAGGCAATTCCTGTTAAGGGTCATTGAATATTGGAAATGCACAGCTTACTGCTCCACTGTTTCACTATTGCATTTCAGGTATAAGTTGTTATTGAGGACGCCTGTTCGGGAATAGAGAAAATGTTTATCAGTGAACCTATTTAAAATCCCTTGAATCTCCTCTATAAACTCACTTTCTAAATCCTGTAAGGTAGTTAATCTCTTTTAGGCCTAAAGATGTAGTAGCAAGGACATTTGTGTTTAAAGCAAAGATTCTGGGAGTTGAATTATGTGTTACATTTTCAAGCAAGGAGTATATTCAGGGATGAGAATGGTTTAATGAGGTAACTGACCATAACATTCCGTTGCCCATCCCATATTTCCACCCCCACCAACCTCTTCCTATTTATGAATTATGGTAACATGTCCAATCCTCCTTCTGGATTAGCATAGATAATTGCTTATTATCCAAACCAAAAGCCACCTTGTTTGGTCCTGCAGTAATTTTCAAATCCAGAAGTACAACGAGTTAATGCTGCTTGCAAATTTAACTTTCTGAAGTATGAAGCTAAGATACATTTTTCTCTTATGAATTATGGATGAAGACCACTATCCCCTCTCTTTCCCTCCCAACAAACCCCCCCCCCCCC
>NC_030852.1:16837695-16931811 GCF_000208745.1 Theobroma cacao
CCCCCCCCCCCCTCCCCTCTCTCTGCCCCCTCAAAAAATAATGTGATTATCTACTTACATTGGACAGTCTCGGGTCATGCTGCTAACAGTTTTCACACTCTGATATATTCCCTTCTGAAATCTTGGCCATTACAGCCAACAACACATTTTCGCAGACTTGGACACCAAAATTGATTTACTTGAGGTGTTATTTAGCCATTTTAACTAAAGGTTTTTCATGCGTCTCAGAAGTTGTTAGGATCAAAACTATTTCTTCCTTTACGTAAATACAGTGTGTAATTTGGCACTAATTAGTAGTTATTCTCTTGTAATATATCGTAGATTTAGATGATTTTTGTATAGTTTATTTACGCAGAAATGATGTAATAGAAAATAAAATATCCAAGAAAGTTTGCAGAAGAAGATCAACATAGCAATTTAAGATGAGAAAGAGTTTTGCGTGTTAATTAACAACATTTAAGTTTTACTTGTCGTCATGAAGCAGGTTTGGGGATTGTGCATGTTAGAAAATGTAGTCTCTATATTCCCTTTTCTTTTCACTACCAAGCGGTATTTGTCTCCTTGATTATCTTTTGTGGCTTGCAAGACAATATATGCATTGAAGCAAGGGTCCCCGCTCTTTTAGCCTTTGCTGTTAAAACATGCTGCTATTTGTAGGCTATCTAAGAGATTTTCAAGATCATCTAGAGAATTAGGATAACTGAATAATTAATCATGAATTCTTGTAGCATTCTCAATTTTGAGGTATGAAAAAAATAACATTTTCATTTCATGGCACTACGTCTAGGCTGTGTATTAGTCTGTTTCTATTCACTTTTGTTAATGATCTTTACTTTTCTGGTGTTATTTGCATGAATGCTTCCTACTGTTACTTTGGCCTAACACTGAGCTACTTTCTTGCAGTAAGTTGGGGTCTTTGGAGGAGATATTGACTATTGAAATAAAACCTGGTTGGAAGAGGGGCACAAAGATCACATTCCCTGAGAAGGGTAATGAGGAGCCTGGTATAATTCCTGCAGATGTTATTTTTGTGATAGAGGAGAAGCCACATGCTCTTTATAAGAGAGATGGTAATGATCTTGTTGTCAATCAGGAGATTACACTACTGGAGGCCCTCACTGGTAAGACGCTTGACCTGATTACCCTGGATGGGAGGAACCTTATGATCCCACTGACTGATATCACCAAGCCTGGTGCTGACGTTGTTGTTCCAAACGAAGGAATGCCTATCTCAAAAGAACCTGGGAGGAAGGGTAATTTGAGGATCAAATTAGATGTCAAGTACCCGTCAAGGCTAACTGCAGAACAGAAAGCTGAGCTAAGGAGAGTTTTAGGCGGTGTTGACTAATAGTTTTTAACAGGAGTAGGTCTTGAACTTGTAGTTGCATGTAAATAGTGTGTATACATTTGTAGAATGTGAAGGCTTGGAAGTTTTTGGGTTTTGCCGTTTTGGTTTGGAGGGGTTGGGTATTGGCTTAGCTATTGCAATCAACTATATTCAGAAATCTAATGGGAATAGGTTTTATTGTAACTGGAAGGAGTAGGGTTTTCCCCCTAGTTTTTGGGCTAAACAGGTAATTGGACCTGAGCTTGGATTTTTTTTTTTTCATTTTTTCTGTGTGAGTTTTCACTCACGAACTAGATGCCATATATAGAAATGTCAAGTGTCTTTGGATTTTGAGCTGTGGCGAAGCAATTTTGCTTTTGCTTCAAAAAACAATAAAGTGGGATGTATTCATTTATTGCAAATTGAACCTAAAAATGCTTTTTCTGTATGATTTTTGTCCTTTGGAAATTGGAAGCATGTTTTGATGCTTAGAATCATCAAATGTATTCGTGCTTAGAACCATCAAAATTGTGAAAAATGTATAAAAAGGCATTTTAAGCTTCAACAGCTGCTGGTCTAGGGGCTTGAAATGCAGGGTTGGAAAAGGGAAGTGTTTACTGGTGGGTGTCATAAGAAAGAAGTAAACTGGTACTTGCGTTGTGCAGTCTTAAAATCTGTAATAATGCGCTTGGGTTTTAGGAAGCATCTTCAGAGTTGAGGTCTTTGAATTCGATGCATCCGACGGGGAAAGTGGTCACCTAAACCTAATACGAGTTTCTTTCTGGGTTAGGTAAGAAGCTGCAGGTGGCGGTGGAGGGCGGAGGGGCAGAAGCTACCAGTCCAGTTTTATGGATTACCCATCTACTTGCTAAAATTAAGTCACGAATTTGTGTACATTCTGGCCCAAATGGCCTGCCATTTTGTATTCTAAAAAGTAAAAGGGCAATCCTGGGGCAGCTTGGATCAACTTGTATGGGCTTTTGTCTCATTACGTTTTTTCCTGGGGAGTGTGGGGCAATCTAGCTGGAAAGTAGAAACCAAACTCTACAGACAACTACCAAGCCTGCAAGATAGACAAAAGTTGGCATTTTTCTAATCTTCTCGTAAATAAAGCAGGACTTTAGCCACACTCCATTTCAAGGTTAAATCAATCAAAGAGCTAAGGACAGCAAGTAGATATCTTCATTGAATATGATGGACACTAACTCTAATCTTTCTCACAAACAACCACGAGGGATTAAATAATAGAGTGGTCCTCTCTTCTCCCTTCTCTTTCTCCTTGTTTCTGGAACGAGACCCCCTGGTCATGGCTCATTATATAAAATGTGTAAATGACAAAAGGCCTGGCTCCCCTTGTATGTTCTGTTGTATATTTGTTTAATACTCTGGCATCATTCTCATATTAGTGATTAATTAAAATGATTTAGCAGTTCCAAACACCTGAATGACACAAAACCATGGGGGACAACAAGATTCCGTGCTGTGGGAAAAAGTACACTTGCATTCTGCTTCGTTTACCTCTGCTAACAGATTCTTTTGTCTTAAAGCTTTTACCATTTTCTTTTCAAAACAGCTTATTCTTTCCCCTGCTTATCTCATTATCAGTATTAGAGACACATTATGCTGACAAAAAACCACTATTTGATGCCTGAACTTTGGTAGTATGTATAAATTAGTACTTGAAACAAAAAATTACAATCTGCATTTTAAATTTCAAACCTTGGACTATTTTAATCCGAACTCTAATACCATTAAAAACGATCGGCCTATATATATGACTTGATCCAATAATATCAGGTCAGGTCAGGTGTACAACACATGGATCATCAACATCTTCTTCAATGCTAATTTAAAATTAAATTTTTATTTTTTGTTTCACTTGGACAACAAAAATTCCATTCAAGATTGGTCAATTGTTGGACGAGACAAATTAAGTTAACAGTGTTAAAAAGTTCGGATAACATGATAGACTATTTGGAAGTTTAAGATGCAAATTTCAATATCATTTGAGTATCAAATATGTAATTAAATTTTATTACCAAACTTAGATGGGGAATGAAATTAAGTAACAACTATTATGGAGAGTGGGAAGTTGTCAAGAAACCAAGGTGTCTGAGAAACTGAAATCTGTAGGGCAGTGGTGCATATGATCTGTGGGCAAAAGAGAAACATGCAACTGGCTCAGCAAAGTAACACACAAGAACTGAACAAGGGAGTTGCTGTTAAAAATAAAGAAAAGAAATGATGCCACCACACAATCAAGTTCATCCCCCAGCCGCAACCACAACTTATAGTCACTTCTGGTATTCTGGGAAGTGCTTTCACTGTGTTTACAGTGCCTTTTAGCACAGCAGATATGCACATCCAATTATTAGGCCTTGCCTTTAGGACGATATTTGGCTTCTCTTTCTTTTTATATCTTTTTCTCATATTATTAATCCTATGATTATGTGGAGAAAGCAACCAGTGGAAGCAGTTTAAAAGTTAAGATAAGGGGAAGAGGAATCATAGCTGGGAAAGGAATTCCATCCTATGAATCCAAATCAGCAATCCACACACAAAAAGTTTTTTTTTTTCTTAATTAGAGAAAAAGAGATTCGAATCTTGTTTTTCAAATAAGAGATCATACACCAACTGTTGTACCAAATACTCTGCTATATCCACTCACAAAAAGTTACTTATGCTTTTTGCTTGGTATTGTTACCTCATTAATCTGATTCAGAGCTTTCTTCCTTATCTTCCCATTCATTGCTGATGAACTCAACCCTGTACTTCATCATCTTCCTTCCTCTTTTTCTTTTTTGGGGTCTTTTACATGGACTGCTCCACTTAATTTGGTTTACACAATTAAGATTCTGTTTGATTCTTATTGATTTCACAGAGCTGGTAATGTAAAAGAATTTCAATTGAATTACCTGTTAAAAAGTTGATGGTGCATAACCAAATCTGCAGTCAACCGACAAATCCAATTCCACCGTGTCATGATGATATGCATACCACTTGCATCTGATCCATCACTTCAAATCACTAGTTTCACGTATATTATATTTGTAAGAAACCTTAATCACTGTTTTATCAACTTTCCATTATTGGCACAGCCATAAGCTTCATTTTAAATTTGTACTGCTTCTTGGAGGTTGTGTGAAATTTGTGATTGGCAAGCTCATGTTACAATATCCTATCCATCGTGGAACCCCCAAGCATCACATGTGGGTGTGTTGGCTAGCGTTTAATTCCATGCATGCTTCAATCCAGGATGTCATGGACTTCTCAAGGGACAACTTGAAGTGCTTACACAACGAAAACAAACCCCATCTCAATTATTGTTTTCTCAACTTACTGCTTAATTATGTTCTTGCATCTAGTTTGGCAAGAGTTGATGGAGTTCAAATTTATGCTTGTGGAAAAAAGAAACTCAACTCATGTAGTGTATTTATCACTTTTAAAATTTTAATAAATTGAAAGTTCTCGATTCGTGAATAGATATATTGGTGATTATGATTTGAAATTTTAATTTAAAATTTAATATTATACATAAAAAAAAAAGAAAAGAAAAGAAAAAGAGTGAAAGTTGTCAACCAAAGTATACGAGATTCATGGAATAGGTACTAGTAGTGCAACAACCTCCACAAGTTCAAAAGGAAATGGTCCAGGGAATTGGAGCTTGGGTGCAAGCTGGTTGAGCTGGCTTGTGTTTCAATGTTCCCTTTCCTTGGGCAATCCAAGGATAGATGGATAAGGGGTCTCACATCCACACATCTACACATCTTTATTAGGATTTTGGTTTGCATTCATAAGTAAAAATTCATTATAATTAATACAATACATACTAAAATTCATTCAATAATCAAAATATGATGTTAAAATTTAATTTATTTTTTTATGAACTAACTTTAGTTTATTGATTTAATTTTTATTAATAATATACATAAAATTTAACTGTACATTTATTTTAATCGGATAATTAATGAGTAGTGTTTAAAATATTCAAGAATAAAATATTTGGATATGAATGTGAATAGTAATTTCAAAAACTTAATTAAACATTTATAAAAGTCAAATAGCATATTAAATAACAGAGTTCGAGTTAAGACATTTTAAAACTAACAATTATTACCTGTTAACATCCTTATTAAACATGGTTAGATCAAAGACTAATGCAAATCTTCTTTGTAATTTAAATATTTATCCCAAATTTTTATATATAAAAAAAGAAAGTATATTGACTTGGCAAGTAAATTTAAGTCGAAAGGCTTTCATTTCCTAATCTTGTGAAGGAAAAGAAAGGGAAGGAACTCAAAGACCGTGGATGGACTTGGACCATTCAAAGAATTTCTGAATAAATCCTACACTTGAAAATCATAACGCGGGGGATGAGGCGTTACGGTGTGGGTACGGACATGTACCTTTTTCGCATACAGGAAAGGGACAAAGCTCGTCTCATTGGATTGATTGACATGTTCGGATTCTTTTGGAGAAAATGCCTTTGCCCTTTGCTCTTTGCTGATGGAGGAGTGCACCCAATGGGACATGTGCCACATGGGATGTGGGCCCAACCTTAGGTCACATCCACATGCACCTAGTGAAAAAGGGCCCCAACATACTTTACAATTAAAAATTAGACAAAATTGAATCCACCTCCATTAGAAGCCAATAATGTGACTCTTCTTTTGTTTTTATTAGACCATCATTTTGTTTAAAACTAGTTATGGATTCCAATTTGGGAGATTCTTTTGTCTAAGTGCAATCTTTGATTGTGATTAATGTAGGGTTCCCTATCAACTCTCTTTCTTTGGGGAATACCTTTAATGCATCTTTACCACAATTTAAGAATTCATGTTTCCATCATATGATTAAATGTAGATACAAATAAATGTATATGTAATAATGAAAATTATAGGGATAAACTCACATTTAATTCTTATACTGTAAGGTATGTCTAATATGGGGTATGTACTAGAAAAAATGTTTGAATGTGCTACCCAAACTTTTATTTCATTTATCAATATTTTTAATTTCTAACACGATTAAGAAAATTTAATTGACCACTCAAAACATGATCATTTGACACGCCATAACACTTTTCTTATCGAAAGTTAGGATAGACACGTGGCATACTCCTATGATTTTTTATTTTTTAAAAAAATATATTCAAAAAATAAAAAACTACTATATAAATTTTTATTTGTGAAAAATAAAATATAAAATTTTAAAAATATATTTAAAGAAAAACTAAAAATTTTCCTTTTCTCTTTTTTCATCAAAAGTTTCACACCTTATATTTTTGAAAAATTAAAAAACCAAAACCTTAAACAATGCTTTTATTTTTTAAAAATAAAAAATATTTGAACGTAATTTTTATTTTTTAAAAATAAGAAACTAATTTTTTTATAAAAAAAATTCCTTCTTCTTTTTCTCTTCCCTTTCTTTCCTTTTCTCTCCTGATCTTCAACATGTCAGTCCACATCTGACCATCATCCAATCGAATCTAATGTTAGAATGGCTTGAAAAGGTTTGAAAATAGGGCAAAATGGATTGAAATAGGTTAAATATGAAGTAGATCTAACCTGTTTTGAATTTGTTTCCGACCATGTTGATGTAGGATCGAGTCTTGTTTGACCTAGTTCGATTAGTAATGGTTAGATTTGTCTTGATATGAAGGGAGACTGTGAGGGAGAAGAGGAAAGAGAGGAGAGACAAAAAAAGAAAGAAAAAAAAAACAAAAAAAGAAACTTTTTTAAAAATATTTTAATTGAAAATTTTTTCGTATTTTTATTTTTCAAATGATTTTCAATGAATGGGGTGATGCACTAAGTCCATCTTAATTATAGATTCAAAGAGTGATGTGACATTTATTTGGTCACCTCATATACTTTGATCGGTTCATTTAGACTTGACTAAATTTTTAAATCTTATTAAAAATTGAGACACATTGATAAATAAAATAAAAATTCAAATACCATATTGAACATTTTGTTAATACAGGTATCATACTCCATATGTTCCTATGTACTTATAGGGTCAAGTGTAATAATATTCCAGAATCATATATTATCTTAAAGGATAATAATCTTATAAGACAAATTCCATTGTAGGTATTTCTTGTGCTACAAATTTCCAAATTAAAACCTAGGAAAAAGAAATTAAGCCTTGCTTAAGTGGTAGATGTTGATTGGTTTGAAACAATAATTCACCGTTGACAAAGATTTCCTCAAAAGAAAGTTGCTTTTTCCTCCAGTTGAGTCAATTGACTGTTTCACCCCTAATCTCTTAAAAATCCAAACAAGGAGCTTCCTTCTTTTGTAGCATGATGATGCTGACGAGGAAAACAATACTCAACACTACTTTTTATTATTATTATTATTATTTAATTAGTATAAAAGCAAAAGTATCGAAAAAGGTTCTTTTTTTTGAACTAGGATGTTTTGAAAAAGTTATGTAAGTTGATGTGCCATCAAATATGGCTTTTCGCTTTCATCAAAGCATCTTCTTTTTGGCTTTTGAATTTTAACTATTTTTTTTACCGACTCTAAAATATATGCATAATATCCGACAAAAATGTTCATAAATTAGATAAAATTATCTAAATAAATTTTTTATTCTTTATTAAATTCAAATAATTTTTTAATTTTTTATTTAAATCAAATAAATCCTTAAACTAACAAAAAGGTAACTATTGTTTATCTCATTGACAATTGTTATTTTTTGCTAATTTAATGTAATATGCTCACGTGACCAAGCGATAGAAGAGGTAGCTAGCTAGGTGACAAGTGATGGTGCCCAACTGCGCTGCGATTTTTTTGGCCGTTGACAGGGATTTTTCCTTCATCTCGTCACATGTCCATTATTCATCGGTTGTTATTTTCTAAGTAAAATTAATTAAAATTGATTTGTGAAATTTAAATCAAAATTAGAAAATCTAAAAATTGATTCGGGAAAATTTATGATAATTGAATTTGTGAATTTAGTTTGTGTGAAACTAAAAATATGAACTAGAAAATGTGGAAGCCATCATCGATTATTCTCGAACATCTTTTTCTTCCTCAAGACTTATCTATGCTTTCCTTAAACTTCATTCCAATCGTCATCATCGAGCCATCATCTATTGATTTTCATCATATTTCCAATGATGTTAATTTTTAGAATTATTTTGACATATGAAAATTTCTTATCATGAACATTAAGTAGTTATGAAATAGTTAAATTATACTTTTAGTCTCTGTATTCTATAAACAAGGTGAATTTAATTTTTGTAAAATAATTTATATAAATTAAATTTTTATTTTTTAAAATTTATTAATATCAATTCAAATCTTAACACAATTAAAATTCCACCATTAAGTGCGCTATAACGTGGCATTTGACCAAATTAGACAAAACATTTGACCATGGCTTTTTTTTTTTCCGCTTTTTTCTCCTTTGGGAAGTTTTTTACTAGGTGAAAAAAGAGCAAAATAAGGAATTCCTTTTTACTTCTTAAATTGTTCTCCGAAGATGCTAATCTCTAAGAAGGTAATATGAGCAAAGTGATGATTCGAATTAAAGTGTTAATGCTATTTGAGTTCTCCAAAACAAATCAAAAGAATTTCTCCACGTTTTCTCCTTGATCTCACATTTCCAGCAATGTCTTCCACTCTGATGCTCTCAGTGTCAACTATAGAGCCCAACGCCAAATCCAAACCGTTCATTATAACCCCGAACCTCCCTTCCATCCTCGCGCGCCTCTTAGGCCCTACCTGCCAGGTTCTCTCTCATCGTCATCCTTGGACCGAGCTCGTTGACCATACCGCCTTCGCTAAACCGGCCCCTTTCTCCAATGCCACCTCGCAGGTATGCAGCCAAAATTTTCTCCTACTTCCGACCCACCGACCTCACCACACTCGCGGGTGTGCTGACATTCTCACTCATCTCCCATCCTTTATCACTCCTAATCCTGTTGTCATTACCTTTGGCATGCCTTTTCTTTTACACGCTGTGTCCTTTGGATCAACTGGTGGTCGTATGAGGCCGAACGTACTCAGACAGAAAAACGTTGCCAATATTGGTGGCATCAACAACAGTAGTGATATTCTTGACGAGCAAATGGATCTCTTTCTCAATGAACAGGAGCTGTCGGATTTTGGGTTGTTCTCATACATTCATAAGTGGCGCTACTTCGTTTCTCGCGGTCAAGGGCAGAGGGTGAGGGGTGATGGTTTTTTATTTTTTTTTAATTTTTATGTGTATAAAATTTTGTCACTCCTAAACAAATTAAATGAATTGATTTCGAGTAATAATAAGAAATTTAAGTTAAATTTTAATGGTTCGAATTCAATCCCTTAATTTTGAAATTATGCTTCTTTTTCTTTTTTTTTTCTCTCTTTTCTTTTTTCTCAAATCCCAATTCAATTTTAATTTTTACATTTGCTTTGTATTAGTAATATTTGGATTTATAAAGTATATTGTAGTTCAATTATTATTATATATTTTTAATTGATAGGGATTTCGAAATCAATAAATTTGAAAAAATGAAATCACGTCGAGTGCAGGTTACAATGCTTAACAGGAAAATTTAATGTTAATTTTTTTTATTTGATGTCTATTTATATTAATAAATTTGAAAACTTATATTTAAATTGTTAATGAAATTTTATATTATAATTTTATTTTATTTTAAAAGTGATTAATTTTTTACTTCAAATTGAATGATTGACTCGATTTATGATATTGTATAATCACTTTTTAATCACTCATCATACAAAATCTTAAATTCGCCACTGCTTGTAGTCGTCGCTGCTTCTACTATTATCTCTTTCATTTGAGCAATTTAATTCATGAGGTTGGGGTGGTGATGGGATTCTTCTCCTATTTATGATTTATTCATTATGTTCTTTCTAAGAATTAGGGTTGTAGATCTATAATGGATTTGAGATTTTTTTAAAAAAATTGAATTCTTTTCTTTACTTTTTTTTATTATTATCAGGGCCAAAATTCATTACATGGACAATTGTACACAGATATATTTATCTAGTATGAATGAAAATGATGTGAATTTGTAAAAAAAAAAAAGTTTTAACAGTATAGTTTGATAGAAAAAAAATTGAAAAATAGATATATTTCATGTTAGTATTTCTTGCTAAGTTAGTAAATGTCACATCAATTTGATCGAATGTCACATCGATACATTTAATGGTAAAATTTTAATGATCTTAAGATTTGATTTGATATTAACAAATTTGAAAAAGTATAAGAATTCAATTTATATAAATCATTATATAGGACTAAATTCATATTTTTAGAATAAAGGGACTAAAACCTTATAAAATATATTAAACTTTTTAAGTTTCATTTTATATTAATTTCATCACTTATTTTTTATTTTCTTTTTTTATTTATTTTATGAAATAAATAAAACACATAATTACTAAAATGTAAATGAAAGTAAATTTAAATATTATGTTGTTTATAGAATTTGAAATTATATCCAAAATAAATCGTTAATGTAAAAAAATTGTTTAAATATTTCATATATTTAATTTAATTTTAATAATTCAATTACTTTATAATCAACTGGCAAATAATGGGGAAGATGGTGCATTGGGGCTTGGACCACCAAGGCTCAGAGCCTTTTTCTGGCAAATTGTTTGTATTAAGACAAGTTGCATTTAGCAGGAAAGAATGTAGGTAAGATGTAAGGTCACTTCCGCTTTGATTTGCTGGAGGCCTTACGGCTTTCAACTTTCCTCTGAGCAGCTTCAAATTCTTATTCAGAACGTGCATTTCCCCCATGGAAACATGAAACCAAACGGCTCTTTCCTCTCGCTTCGGTGCTCAGCTACAATTGCCACTCCATCTGCTTCTATTTACACTAGTAACCAATTAACTATGCTTGTAGGTGGCATGAATCATCTGCTTCTATTTTTTTATTCTTGCTTTGTCAAGCTAAGTGGTAAAGTATCATTATACTGATTTTTAATGGTAATGTGATTGCAATGTAATATCATATTATATTAATTTTTTCTCTTACTAAACACTCTAAAATAATTTTATCTCTCACGATACAAGGAATATGAGTAACTTCCGTCATCTTCTAAAATAAAAATTCAAAAGTTTACATGAACACTATAAAACGTGAGAGGACTTATTTGTAATCTTTTACTAAAAACAAGCTTCAAAAAAAAAAATCTTTTGTTGAAAACATTATTGCAAATATGAGTCTTTTAAGACGAAGATTGCAAATCGTTATCGAGTGAATTGGGTTATTCTTGATCTTGAAGAAAAGATTTTGTTGTCTTATATGTAGGATGATATGGCTATGGGATCCAAGGACGTCAACCTTTGACTAACATCGTTAATGGTTAATGGTTCAGAGGGTACAAGATTAGTGTCTTTTACGGATTTTTGAAATTTACTCATATGGAGGAATGATTTTTTATTTGAAGTGAAGCGTATCTCGACAAAAGAACGACTTGGCGTGATTAACGGCTTCGCTGTCACGGTTCACAAGGCTTTTTCCTGGAATGATTTATGCAATAGTTCTCGGGTTTCAGAAAAGAAGAGGTTCTCATAGGTTGGACTAGACCTAAGCCTAGCTGGTGGTACTCAACACAGATGGTGCATATCGAAGATTGCTTGAGCGAGCAGAATCAGGTGGTGTCCTCTGTAGTAATGCAGCTGAAGATTGGTTAGGAGGCTTTGCAATGAGACTTGATCATTGTACTGCCGACCGTGTGGAATTATGGGGTGGTTTTCTAAGATCTGAAGCTAGCATGGGACTTGTCTTTTAGTCAAGTCGAGTTACAGGTGGACAGCTCTCTGCTGGTTAATGCTATCACCTCATTTTCACCTCATCCTTGCTCCAATTCAGATCTAATCCAAGAAATGCTCAAGAGACGCTGGAAAGTTATTGTAAAACATGTTTACAGAGAAGGGAACATGTTAGCAGATTTTGTAACAAGCAGGGGGTTTTCATTAGATGAAACATGCATGGTTTATGATGATCCTCCCATAGGAGCCAGGGAGATTATGATTTATGATGTAATAAGGGTCTGTTTCCCTAGATTAATTAGAATATAATACATCTATTTCTAAAAAAAAAAAAGTATTATAGTAAGAGTTTGTATGCATTTAAAGGGTTCGAAAAGACGATAATTTGAATAGTTCAAATAAAATAAATAAAATTTGCATTATCTACACATTTTAATTTGTTTTCAGACAAAATTTCATTAAGGAAAGGCCAGAGGGGGTGGATAAGAAAGACAAAGGAAACGTAAGAACAAAGGTACATCATGGGGTTTATTTGCAATGAAAAATTCCTTTTTATCTTAGAAAAAATTCTAAATCAACGTCTTAACAAATGAGATGTGCACGTTTATTAATTGGTACCATTTTCGCAATGGAATAGCTCTTCCAATTAAATATCCCTCTAATAAACATTTAAACATCTAACTATTCATCTATAATCTATTTACATTATAACGTTGGTAAAACTTTGAATTGATGAAAATAAATATGTTTATTCAGTATATTTTTAAACTATCATTTTAAATATCTTTATTATTAATACTAATAAAATTCATTCAATTGTTTTAGTTGAGATAAACTTAAAGTAAATTAATTAAGAGTGGGTGAATTGGCTACCAAGAAAAAATCCTCACTTTTTCATAGATTAAAGAGATAATAAAACTTAAGTGCAGCAGAATAAAAAACAGAGCGTAACAGACTATGAAAATGCAAAAAAATAAAAAGTGTAAAGCCACAATTTTTATAAAGGTTCGACCTTCAATGCCTACGTCCTTTCCCTTGATATCACAAGAAGTTTGAATCCACTATAAACTGCCTTTTAAGGAGTAGGCATAACCTTTACTCAAACATTGTCTTTTCGAGAGAAGCAAGCACAACCTCACAATGTCACTGCTTTTTAAAGAGGAGCATGCACAACCTCATAACATCACTGCCTTTCAAGGTTAAAGCACAACTTTTTTACAAGTCTTTGCCTTTTTAAGGTTAAAGCACAACCCTTTACCTTTTGCTCGGAGATATAACCAAGTTACTATATTTTTAAAGAGGTGTAACCTTTAGTACTACTTTTTTCTTGGAGGTATAACCAAATACAAAGTGTGGATTACAAAGGTATGAACTTTATACCTCTAAAGGAGGCTGATGAGCAATGAAAGTACTAAAGGTGAAAGCTTTTTGAGAATAAAAGTCAGAAATAGGAGTATCTAAGCTTAGAAACTTTTTGTAATGAGGAAAGGTATGATTTTTGGAGATTGTTAGCTCACTACTAGAATAAATGAAGGATTTTTTGTTTCAGCTTTTTCAAAAATATTTTTCTTTTGTTTTCCCTCTCTTTATCCTTTTCTTTTGATTCTTAATCTCTTCTTATTTTCTCTCTTCTAAAGTTCTTTAGGCAGGTATTTATAAGCCTAAAATTTTTCTACCTATTGGAATGAAATTCAAAACTTTTCTTTTCGTTTCATGTCAGTTGGACTTTTGTCTGTCGTGCTTATAAAAAAGATATGTTGTACCTTTGGTGTCGATTCTTCATAATTCTGAAAAATCTGTACTTTTTTGTTTTTCTAGAGAGTTAACATGTTCTTCATCTAGTGTTGATTCTTCATAAGATGCTCCAAGTCTAGACCTTTTTTTCTTTTCCAAAATTGACATGTTATGCTCTTAGTGTCGATTCATGTATGATTGGCACCAATCCAAAAATTCAAACTTGAAATTTTACGCTCCATTCTTATCTATTTGTCAACACTTGCTTCTTCTCCAAGTTTCTGACTTTTTCTCTCTCAAGCTTTCAAAACTGACATGTCAATTCCTTGGTGTCGGTTCTCGCTCTGTCCAGTGGCTTTTGTTTTTTTAAAATCTACATGTACTTGTTTGAGAATCGATTTTCTTGTAATAGAAAAAAAAAGATTTTGATTTATGTACAGTAGAGAATCAATTCTTCACTTTCTAAAAGTCAATTCTTGCAGCTAAAAATTTAGAGTTTGAAGATTTAGAAATATCTTTCAATTTAAAACCAACTTCAAATCTTTTTGGGGATTTTCTTCACATTTGGAAACTCTTTTTAGCTTTTTAAAGTAAATCAATTTTGTAATTTCAAAACCAAAATAAAGAAAACAATTTTCCCTTTTTTATATAACAAAATTAAGAGTTAAATTTACTCATTTGAAAAACTCTCATTGAATTTATGCATTAAAAACTTGAAAAACTCTCCCCCTAAAATTATGCTTACTTGAGAAATTTGTAAACATATTCAAAAAGGTCTAGTAGTGAAAAACCAATAAGCATAGCAAATTTACTAAGAATATTCTTTTCTTTTTTTTTATATAAAAAAGAAACAGTAAACAGAGTATCACAATATAAAAACTCACAGGGAAAGACAAAGTATTAGTAGCACAAGTATGCATATAAACAATAGTTATTATATAAGTAGATAATCAAAAGAGATATTTTATTAAATTCAAGAACAAAGTATCAAGCATAAGTACAAACACAAAAACTTGCAAGTGTAATGCATTAGCAAGGATATATCATATGCAGTATGATGCAAATGCAATGTAGGTTTACACAATTATGGTTCGATTGGTTGGTTGGAGTCAGAGCTTTCTTCTGTTTCTTTTGAACCCGAATGTTTAAATCAATGTTGTACTCATATCTTATTTTTCCAAGAGTATTCTTGTTCAAAATTTTACTTTTCCTTTGCCTTTTGGGTATATCAGTAGAAATGTCAATCTTCAACTTGCTATTGAGCTATAAGATTGCCATTCCATAAACCAGGTTATTTTCTGCTCCTTTAATCGGTGTTTTCATATCTCTGAATATGAACTGGGCAAAATTAATTGATGTTCTTTTTTTAATGTGATGCATAAACCACATCTCTTCAGTTGTCACAACTCCATGTTTGACTCTCAAAAGTCTGATGTTGCGAGCAACAATGAAGTGTAGAATTCTATCATGAATAGTCAATCTAGAAATGTTGTTGGGAGACTCAGTGGTGATTGATCCAAATAGAAATTCAGCAGTTAACTCTTCTTCAAAAATATCATTTTCTTCTCCCAAATTCACTAGTGCATTCTCATTTGTAGGTTCTAATTTCAAAAATCTTTGAAGCAGTGCAAGAGCAACGATGTAACTGTTACTAGCAATAGAGGTGAGGAAGGAATCATCATGATCAACTGGGCTTTTGTCTTTTTCTCCCACAAAAATTGTTACTCCATTTGAGCAGAAAATTTTAACAAGATCTTCATAAACTCCACTCTTTAAACCTAGAAAGAAATCCCAACCCATTTCCCTTCAGTTCTCAATGTATGACCATTTAAATTCTTCTTTAAACCAATCTAAATCAATCATCCTACCATGACGTAACTTCTTTGGAGCATAAATTTCATCAAATGCTCTTCTTTTGGTTACTGATGAGAAGTGTATGTCGAGAAAGTTGTTTTCTTAACTTTTCAACTTCTTGAATGATGCATCATGATTTTTTGTGCATCATTTTATAGCCTTGTGGGTGCCATTGTGACAAAATATGATTTGACTCTTAGGTTTTGAAAATGAGTGATTGATCTTTATATATTTAAATCACTTCTTTTATAAAGGTTTTGTGTTTTGAAAGGTTTGAGTGAAATCCTTATATAAATCAATGAAAAGACGTATTTGGTTAAAAAGTTTCAACCTTTCTACTTCCCAAACTAACACTTTTGATTAAAATTGAAACAATTGTGTCTTTAGAATTTGAAGAGACATCTTTTGAACTTTGAACTTTTGACATTTTTTTGAAAAATAAAGAATTTTGACTCCAATCAAATATATGAAACTTTCCCAGGGTGAAATTAAGTTTCATTTACAATTTTCTATAGCTTTAGGTAATGTTTATGCATGAAATGCAAATATGACAATGTATCATTCATCATCACTATAACTAATATCATATCAAAATATTCAATCAAGTTTTCGCATAAAAGAATAATTAAGGCAAAATTAATTTATTTCAAGCAACATAAGAACAAGCAATTAAGACTCATGCTTTATAAACTAATAATTTTCGGTATGGAGTTCACCATATCTCAATAAGAGCTTTAACTTACATAAATTTATTCCTTCTAGCTTCGATTTGCCTACAAAACATATTTTCACTTGATTTTTGGTATCCAGTTTTCTTTGAATCCTTTTGTCAATTACAACAATAAAAGAAAAAAGTCAATAATCAAAGCTTCACTCTTGGAACTTATCTAATCAATTTTTTTTTTCATAATTTTCAAGAGCATTTCTTAACTTCTCTTTCTCATCTTCTGCATCATTGAGATTCATTCCATATATTTTAAAAGCCATTTTCAATATCTTATTTTTCTTTTTTAATTTAAGTTTTGCATTTCTCAAAAATTCATTTTCAAAATTACGATTTGAAATCTTTTTTTCATTTTCCAAATTTATTTTTTCATAGCTATGAGTTAATTTATCAAAAACCTCCTTAAATTCTTCAAAAGTGTATTGAAACATACAATCATATAAGAATCATACCTTCCCTTCTCGATTCCAGAATGAAGAGCTTGCTTCATCACCTTGTTGTGAAGATTGAAACTTGCTTGACTCATTATTACTTGTTGAGCTGTTATTTTCTTCTAACTTTTTTTTCTCCATATATTTCTTTTAGTCTTTCTCATACTTTTTTGGCACTATTGCACGAAGAGACTTTATTGTATTCTCTGCATCCAAGTGCAAAAAAGAGAATATGCATGGCTTTGGCATTGAGTTCCAATGTATCTAAGTGACTTGTATCCCATTCATTTTATTCTTTGATCAACTTGCATGGTTTATCTTTAATTATCCTCTAGGTTTCATAATCATTTGCTTGGACAAAAAGTTTTATCCGATTCTTCTAATGAAGGTAATCTTTATAGTTAAATTTTGGACACTATATTATTGATTTTCCTTTGTTGGGAGTAGAGTCTATGCCCATCGAAGTAACTTTTTCTTGTTCTTTAACTTTGCTATGGTGGTTATTTTCAAAAACAGAATTGCTACATTTTCATTCTACATCCATAACTTTTTTCTTAATGATTATTGAGTGACTCAAACATTCAGCATCAAGATATTGTGAGTTATCTATTTGCATATCAAATTCCAAAAGAATTCCATTCATAGCATCATCAACTACCATATAGTAGGAGTTGTCTATCTTTTTTTCTTCTTTATTTGGTGACTTATCATTGTCACTCCATGTAACTACCATAGCTTTTTTCTTATAGTTCTTTGGATAACTCTTTTCAAGATTTGGACATATATGATATTACTAGATTTTTTATACTCATAACAATTAACATGGTCATTTTCATGATCATCCTTTAATGTGTCTCATTTTGCATTTCTTTTTGGTTCATTTCTCCTGAATTGTCTTATGTCCCCTTATTTACTTCTCAAGAATCAATTAAACCTTTTGGGTAACAAATCTATTTCATCATCATCTTCTTTATCATTATCATCATTTTCAATCATCTTTTCATTAGCTTCTTTCACAACCTTGAAAGCATTGTCTTCTCTTTTTTATTCTTCTTTAATTGCTTTATTTTTTTCTTTCTCATGCCTAAGAGTCATCTTATAAGTGAGTAAAGAACCTAAAAGCTTATCTAGCTTAAGCACATTTAGGTCTTTATCTTTTTCTATGGCAATGACCTTAGGTCTCCAAGATTTTGGCCAACAGTGGAGGATTTTTTTCATTAATTGAGCATTAAGAAGTGTAAACGCCCACTTTTACTACATTATCTTTTTTGAATTTCATATTCAACTAGGAAATTAGACTTAAAATGTATTCAAACATAACAAACCAAGATTATGGCAAAATCAAAGAAGAAAAGTAATCTAAAAAAAAGAAAAGAAAGAAAGAAAAGAAAGAAAGAAAAAAAGGAAAAAAAATTGAATTGCTGCTATGCTCAGCATGGCAATAGAGACTCGACGGCCGTGACAACCAACAAAGGTTGGACTGTCAGGCAGTCATCCTTTCTCACCTCTTTGAGACCTAGTGCCTTTTTCTAAAAAAAAAAAATTATTTCTAGCTAAGGTTTTTTACTCTTTTGAATTTACCTATTTTTGTCTTTCCTCTCATATGATAAAGAACAAAGTTAATTTTAAAAAAGTTAGGGGTTTGGCAACTTGACGCTACCATTGACAGCATGCAACCATCAAGATGCTGTCAAGTAAATAGGAAGGATTTTCAAAATCCTTCCCCTATTTATAAAATAACCAAACCAAGGGTGAAAAAAAAAGGGGGAAAAACCTTGCAAAAAAAAAAAAACCTAATAAGCTAAACTCTAAATCTAATAGTACAATTAAGAGGATATGCAGAAGGTGAATGCTATCAAAGAGTGGGCCACTCGTAAGAATACAATTGAGCTTCATTTTTTTTTAGGGTTAACAAATTATTATCGAAGATTTGTGGAAAGATATTCAAGTAAGACAGTAGCATTGACAGAATTGCTAAAAAAGGGACATAAATGGAGTTGGATGTTGTAATGCCAAAAAGCCTTCGAAGGCTTGAAAGATGCGATGATAATGGATCTCGTTTTATCACTCATTGATATTGTAAAGTCCTTCGAGGTACAGACGGATGCATCAAACTTTGCCTTTAGAGGAATGTTGTTACAAGAAGGACAACTAGTTAAATGAAGTTGAGAGGAAATACACGGCACAAGAGAAAAAACTACTAGCAGTGATTCACTGTTTACAGACCTGGCGACATTACTTGCTAAGATCACAATTCGTAGTTAAAACTGATAGCACAATCGTAGGTCACTTCCTCGCATAGCCAAAACTTACAGCTAAGCAAGCAAGATGGCAAGAGTTCCTAACCGAGTTTGATTTCTCCTTTAAGCACAAAGTTGGAAAGGCAAATCGTGTGGTAAACGCCCTAAGTAAGAAGGCCAAATTTGTAGCTCTAAGGGTGATCGCACCAATGATAGCTAGCAAAGTGACTATCAATATTTGTGATTTTATGGAGGAAAACTTGCGTCGAGATCCCCAAGCAATGGCCATTATGAAGTTGGTGGAGAGTGGAAAATTGAAATACTTTTGGGTGAAAAATGGACTTTTACTAATGAAAGGACTACGCATATTTATTCCAAGAATGGGAGAGCTTAGGTAAAAATTAATGCGGGAATGTCATGACACTTATGTGCAGGATATCTAGGTTGGCAACGGATCGTTACACTATTGAAATAAGGTTATTATTAGTCTCATATGTGGCAGGATGTGATGGATTATACTAAGACGTGCCTCATTTGCTAGCAGGACAAAGTAGATAGACAAAGATCAACGGGAATGCTCTAACATCTACTAGTGTTGACCAAACCATGGGAAAGTATTTCTCTGAACTTTACTATAGGATTTCTTAAAATGGGAGATATACCAGCAATCTTGATAGTGGTAGACCATTTCTCCAAGTACGTAACATTTATTTCGATGTAGAAGTTTAGCTCCACAAAAAGAAACAGCTCATACGATTTTTAAATATGTGGTAAAATATTGGGGTGTTCCTAAAAGCATTATCAGCGATAGAGATCCAAGGTTTATAAGCTTTTTCTGAAATTTTTTTTTAAGTTATTAGGGTTAGAATTCAACATATCTTTCAATTATCACCCATAAACAGATGGTCAGACAAATCGCTTCAATGGGTTAATGGAAGAATACCTATGAAACTTTGTACAGGCGAACGAAAAGAATTGACTTGACCTACTAGATGTGGCTCAACTATATTTCAATTCATAAAAGAGCTCAGCCACTAATAGAACCCTTTTCAAGGTCATCACCAAACAATAATCTAAACTTCCCCAAACCTCAGTGGAATCATATAACAAGAAAAGTCCCCGACGTTCAACTTTGCTAAAGAGTGGAGACAAAACACTAAAATTGCCAAAGCCTATTTAGAGAAAGCCTATGGTCGCATGAAAAAATGGGTAGATAAAGGTCGAAGGGAGCAACACTTTAAGATGGGAGACCTGGTGCTGATGAAGTTGGTACCCGAACAACTTCGATTCTTAAGGAACAGAGATCGAAGACTAATGCGAAAGTATGAAAGTCCAGTACCAATTATAGCGAAGGTGGGGAAAACTTCCTACAAGATTGATCCATCCAAGTGGATGAATGTACACCCCATGTTTCACATCAATAACCTAAAATCGTTCCATGTAGATCCTGCAAAATGTAAGTAGGAATCAAGCCACAAGAGCTGTCATTAGCACCAACCCACCATCACAACACTAAGTGGAGGAGATTCTGACGGGAAGGACGATGATAATCAATTGATGACTAACACAAGAGTTCCTAGTGAGATGGGAAGATTTGGGGCCAGATAAGATCACTAGGGGAAAAGTAAGTCACTCTCCGCGCTTTCCAACAGAAGATTAAAGAATTCCAAGCCAACCAGTCAATGAGGATGTAGACAGATTGAGTGGGGGAGGATGTCATGAGCCAACCTTGTATCGGACTATGATAGGGTAGAATTGTTTAAGAGATTGAGTCTTTTGTATTTGTAAAGGAAATATCCCTCTTTCAAACATTGTAATGGCTCGGGGTGACATTTTTAGAAATACTTGTTAAGTCTTTAGGGGGAAAGATCTATTAAGAAATGAATGTCTTCATTTCAAGCATTGTAATGACTATTGGTAGAACACTTATAAAATCTCATAAACTCTTTCTAAGGGGTGAGCAGTCAATGGATTGTTGGGCTGCTTCATTGATAAACGTATGTATGTAGCAAACTATCTAGGATTGTCCCTATAGCCCTATGATGGCATGTCTTGGTTCCTATGTACTCATTTTCATATTAATAAAATATTTTTCTTTATATGGCTTCAGTGGTTGCATGTATAGCATTCGATATGCCTTATTATTTCGATGTGTGTTGTTTTAATCTAATTTATGGTTGTTGTTGATGTTTGTTCAGATCTAGACTATTTATTGGCTAGCTTGCGTGGAAGCATCCATTTAAGTGCTATACAGACTATTGCATTCTTAAGTGAAAGAGCGTAGTCCGTAACACTAGGCATAGCAGTAGAGACTCATAAACTCTTTCTAAAGGGTGAGCAGTCAATGGATTGTTGGGCTGCTTCATTGATAAACGTATGTATGTAGCAAACTATCTAGGATTGTCCCTATAGCCCTATGATGGCATGTCTTGGTTCCTATGTACTCATTTTCATATTAATAAAATATTTTTCTTTATATGACTTCAGTGGTTGCATGTATAGCATTCGATATGCCTTATTATTTCGATGTGTGTTGTTTTAATCTAATTTATGGTTATTGTTGATGTTTGTTCAGATCTAGACTATTTATTGGCTAGCTTGCGTGGAAGCATCCATTTAAGTGCTATACAGACTATTGCATTCTTAAGTGAAAGAGCGTAGTCCGTAACACTAGGCATAACAGTAAAGACTCAACTGCCATGACAACCAGCGAAGGCTAGACTACCAAACAGTCATCCTTTTTCACCTCTCTAAGACCCATCACTTTTTTCTCCAAACTAAACACCACTTCTAGCTAAGGGTTTTTACCTTTTCGAATTTACCCATTTTTCCCTTTCCCCTCATATGATGAAGAATAAAAGTTAATTGCAGCATGCAGCCACTGAAACAACAAGGAGGAAGGATTTTGAAAATCCTTCCCCTATTTATAAAAAGACCAAACTAAAGGTGAAAAAAAATGAAGGAGGAGAAAAAAAAGAGAGAGAAAAACCCTACAAAGAAAAAAGCCTAAAAAGCTAAACCCTAGATCTAGCAATAGAAAAGTCACAAGAAACACAAAATATATATAAAAAGCATATGATGGAACCTTTTCAAGAAATCATATACATGGTTTCAGGCTTTTTTTTTTTTTAGAGAAAAAATGTTACAAGTTTAGCTTTCGTTGTGTTTAAGGAGTTGGTTTCAGGGTGACATCTCCACAAAGTGTTAAGTGAAAATTAGGCTTTTATATTTAAGTTTAAGTTTATTCCAAAATGGTGACATTTGAGGCAACAATAGAGCCATCTTTTGAGCACTAATAGTGTGGTGTGGGAAGAAAGAACAAGCTTTGTTGGAGAAGGCTAGTCGTGGCCTTTACTTTGGTGAGTCCAAGAAGGTATAACCCCTTGGACCTTTATTTCATTGCTTGCTTATGGGCTTAGTTTAGATATGTGCATGCATCTAAATATCTTTTTTATGTGTTGGTTAATTATGTATTTTTAGAAAAAGATATCATATATATATATATATATGCACATGATGAAATAATAATGGAAGTGGAAACATATTATTGTATAAGATTGTAAATGGTTATATTGAATATTTGTGATCCATGTGGTTATATTGTGAGGAAAGAACATTAATATATGTAAACAATATATATATATATATATAAGAGTAGTTAAGGGTTTAATTGTGGCCTGGAAAAGTAAGTCATGAGGTTGTCTTTTGATAAAAAATAATAATAATGATAAAAGACAAAAATAATGAGTTAGAATATTTAGGCTTAGGAAAATATTTTATATATTCCCCTAGAATTTTTAAGCATAAGGTCTATATAATTTGAATTATTAATCGATGATACAACATTGGTTTAGGATGCAAGAAATCACAATCTCAAATTTATTTTCCTAGGTGAAGGATTTTGATTAAAACTCCATCAATACGATGGGAGGGTTTTAATTCTGAAACTCAATATTTATAATCCTAAAAAATAAAAAATTTTGAATAAAAAATATTAATCAAATAAAATAAGCATTAGAACAAAAAAATAATATAAAAAATAATAATATTAATAATGATAATAAACACAAAGGATAATAGATGAGATACCTAAAATAACATAGAGTTTTGTGATAATTAAAAACGAAAGTTTAAATCTTTAAAATGAAAAGGCTAGACATAAAATATGTTTAGCTATATAAAATGCATGTAGGAAGGAAAGTAATATAATAAATAAGTGAATAATTTTGCTTTCTAAAGGATATAAAAAAGAGAGTAATAAAAGTATAAAATAAATAAAAGTAAAAAAAACAATAAGAAAATTTAAAAAATGGTAGAATTATAGTGATAGCAATTAATTATAAATATCAAAATTTTTGCATGTCATGAGACATTATTGCATTATCAAAATATCATGGTATATCGATATATTTTGTATGCGAGTCAAGATCCCAATGATGAGACTTTTCGAGAAAGCTTGAGAATGCAAGTTCACTTAAAAAATTCCCTAGGTGAAAGGATAATTTTGAATCTTACTAGCATGATGAGAGAGCTCAGAGAATGTTCTTAATAAAAGCCTTTTACTTGTACTAGGGTTTACGTTTCATGAAAATATTTTTATCCATAAAATGATTACCCCAATGATAGGATTTACTCAATAAACTTGTAAAGGCAAATTTTCTCAAATATTTCTCTAGGTGAGAGATTATCCTTAGGTCCCACCAATATGATGGGCAGATTCAGGAAATAATATCAATAAAAGGTTTTCATTTGACATTTATCGAGGGTTTTTGCCATGTATTTCATAATTGCATCATATGCACGACACACTTGTAAAATTATATAATAAACTTTAGATTGTTAATAAAATAAAAAAATAATAATAAACAATGATTAAGGAAACATAAGAATAAAATTAAAAATTAAGGTTTAAATAAGATAACATATAATTAAATGATACTGCTCGTGGAATGGCGTCACGGAAGTGCTAATCCTTCCTCATGCGTAAATGTACTCCTAAATCCAACTCAAAACTTGCAGTCTAGATTATTATTTTTTAGACTAGCCTAAAATCAATTTAAGACCTCGTCAAATAAAATGAATTTAATATGTGACCAATCACACCTAAATAAAAAAAAAAGATTGGTAATAACTCCAAAAAATTTTCTCGTCGAGGTGGATGGGTTCTCGAATCTCGCACGTTAAGACAGGAAGCTCTTTCCCTAGAGCTTTCAATTCTTTTTATAATTTTTGTAAATCTTTCATACATCTCTTTAATAGATTCACCTTCCTTCATATTAAAAAGCTCATGATCAAGAGTCAAAGACTAATTTTTGACTTTTTCACTTGACTTGTGCCTTCATAGAAATTTTTTAATGTGTCCCAAAATTCTTTTGCTGAAGTGCACATAGCTATTCTATTAAATTCACTTTCACTAAGAGCATATAAGATAGTTGTCACAGTTTTGTGATTCAACATAATAACTTTTTATCTTTGTCATCCCATTTAGTTCTTTTCTTAACATGTTTCACACCATCAAAAGTTTTGCTAAGAACATGAGGTCCATTAACAATAATATCCCAAAGATCCAGATCAATAGATTGTATAAAACTTCATCTTCCAAAATGGGTAGTTCTCGCCTTTGAACAGAGGATGTGGCATCATAGATAGTCCTTCACCAATGAAGCTTGAAAATGCCATTATTGTTTCTTTAAGCTTTTGTTTAGGATTTCTCAAAGGTTGGTAAACTTGCAAAACTTGAAGTCCTACTCTGATACCAATTGTTAGTTGAGATAAGTTTAAAGTACCAAGAGGGGGTGAATTGGTTATCAAGAAAAAATCCCTTCTTTTTCACAAATTAAAGAGATAATGAAACTTTAGTGTAGCAAAATCAAAAACAAAGCATGACAAAGTATGAAAGTGTAGAAAAGTAAAAAGTGCAAAGCCACGATTTTTATTGAGGATCGACTTTCAATGCTTATGTCCTTTCTCTTGATATTATAAGGAGTTTGAATCCACTATAATTGCCTTTTAAGAAGTGGGGATAACTTTTACACAACCTCACAATATCACTGCCTTTTCGAGATTAAAGCACAACCTTTCACAAAATCTCTACCTTTTTAAGGTTAAAACACAATCCCTCTACTCTTTATTTAGAAGTCTAACTAAGATACTACATTTTCAATGAGGTATAACCTTCGGCACTATCTTTTGCTTAGAGGTATAACCAAATACAATAGTGGATTACAAAGATATGAACTTTATGCCTCTAAAGAAGGCAGTTGAGCAATGAGAGTATTAAAAGTGAAAGCTTTATGAGAATAAAAGTAAAAAATTAGAGTATCTAAGCTCAGAAACTTTCTATAGTGAGGAAATGTCTGATTTTTGGAGATAGTTAGCTCACTACCAAAATAAAGGACGGATTTTTTTGTTTTAACTCTTTCAAAAATATTTTTCTCTTGTTTTCCCTCTCTTTTTCCTTCTCTTTTGATTCTTAATCTCCTCATCTTCTCTCTCTTCTAATGTCCTTTAAGCGAGTGTTTATAAGCTTGAACTTTTTCTACCCGTTGGAATGAAATTCAAAATTTTTCTTTCTGTTTCGTGTCAGTTAGACTTTTATTTGTCATGCCTGTAGAATTGACATGTTGTACCTTTCGTGTCGATTTTTCATAATTCTAAAAAATCTGCACCTTTCTGTTTTTCTTGAAAATTGACATGTTCATCTAGTGTCGATTCTTCATGACATACTCCAAGTCTGCACCTTTTTGTCTTTTCCCAAAATTGCCATGTTGTGTTTTTGGTGTTGATTCTTCATATGTGTTTGGCACCAACCCAAAAATTCAAACTGAAAATTTTGCACTCCATTCTTATCCACTCGTCAACACTTGCTTCTTCTTCAAGTTTCTAACTTTTTCCTTTTAAAGCTTCCGGAATCGACATGTCAACTTAGGGATGTCAATGGGTACCCTATTATAGGGTACCCACGGGGTATTCGACCCGATTATACAGAGTTAGGGTATCCAATAAACAAGTTCGGATATCACTCTTAGGGTACTTTTACCTGAACCCGTTTACAATTACTCGCTTATATTTTTTTTAGCTTATATATTTTTTTATTATTTAAATAATTGAATAAAACTGATGCTGATTGGATTCAAACCTAGGTAAGAAAAGAAAACACCCAAAGTTTGTGCCATCTTCACCAATAGTTTCCTTTATTAAATGTTGACAAATATATTAAAAATATAGTATATAACTTGTAATGTCTTTTAACACATACACTTTATATTATATATTATGTTTATTTATAAAGAATATAATTACTATTATATAAATTAATTACTAAATAATATATATTCCTTTGTTTATATAAATTTATAATATATAAACTTAATTATCTAAAAAGAAGTTGTGAGATTAGAATAGTTTTGAAACTTAGCTATTTTTTTAAATTTCATGTAACTAAGGACAAATTCATATAATTAATTAAATTAATTAATGAAATTCCTATTATTAATTAAATTGTAATATCTTTTAATATCCATACTTTATATACATTGGGTTCATTTATAAAGAATATAATTACTATTTTGTATGTACACTATAATATTTTTAGTATATATACTTTAAATATAAATATATTTATTTTTTATTTTGTGTTAACATTATAAAAATTATAACTTATAAAAATTATATTTTTTGTTATTTAAGTTTATGTTATTTGTTTGGATCTTTGTGTTTAGTTATTTAAGTTTATGTTGTTATTTGGATATTTATGTATAGTTATTTAAGTTTATATCGTTGTATGAATATTTATTTTTAGTTATTTAAGTTTATGTTTAAGATCTTTATTTTTGATTATTTAAATTTAAATTTTATTATTTTTTTATTAATTTAATTAGTGGTTAATTTTATGAAATACTTAAAAAAAAATTATTGCATATGTATACGGGTTTAAGTAATTGGGTACTTATGAAAACGATTTTAATAATTTTTTAATCTAATCGGGTTTTTAAACAGGTTAGGGTAATAAAAATGTAATAGGATTAGGCTTATAGTAGTAATTTTAAAATTATTTGAGTAGTTAATAGGGTTAGGATAGTTGATTTTTTATAGGGTTAGGGTTCAGGTACCTCGAAATTATAGGGTACCCTACCCGTTGACATTCCTATGTCAACTCTTTGGTATCGGTTCTCACTCTATCCAGTAGCTTCTATTTCTTTAGAATTGATATTTACTTGTTTTGTTTGAAAATCAATTTTTCCTATAACAGAATCGATTCTTTACTTTCTAAATGTCGATTCTTGCAACTGGAAATTCAAGAGTTTGAAGATTTAGAAATATCTTTTAATTAAAAATCGACTTCAAAACTCTTTGGGGATTTTCTTCATATTCGGAAACTCTTTTCAGCTCTTTCAAGTAAATAAATTTTATCATTTTAAAACCAAAATAAAGATAACAAATTTATTAGTATTAATTAATTTATAAATTAATACTACAAAAAATTTAATTATTTATGTCTCAAAAATTATATTTTAGAATATTTTTATTTATATATAATGATATTATTTAAAAATAAATATAAAAGTAAAGTATGTTGCAGATGATAATAAATATTAATTAAATTAAAAGAACAATATTAAAATTTTGCTAGTTTACCAAACAAACATCATCTACTGCTTAATGGTCACACAAGGAAACCACCAAAGGTAGAGCAGTCAAATGGCCAAAAGTCTTATACAGAGCTGAAAAGTCAAAGCATAGAGTTGAATCGTCTCTTTGATTGCTTAAGGAGATAAAAAGTGTGTGTGAAATAAATAATCATACAAATATTTTATGCGCTAAAAGTAAATGTTTTTCAAGATTTGTTGCCCAGAATGGTTGAAACGTTGAAAGCAGGTGCAGTTGATGGACCGCTAACCTACGAACAGCCAACGCAATCCGTCAACAAAACGTGAACTACGTTTGAATCAAAGAAAATACACTTATAATTTATTACTAGTAACTCCTTCTCAACAAAAATCTTGCTATCGACGCTACCTTTTTTTCTACTTCCACATCTCATGTGACGGAACAGGACTGGGCCCGTGAACATTTGAAGCGTTAATTGCAGATTCCAGGTTGGACATTAGCAATATGCCAATCCCCTTCCTTTTCTATAATAATAATAATGAATGAATGAATAAAGTCTAGTCTACATTTATCTCTTTAAAAAAAAAAAAAGTCTACATTTGCTATTCTATTTGAGGTGCTGAATCTTTTAACCGCTGTTAATTTATTATCGTATTTTTAATTAAAGATAAATATATTTTAATTTTTGATATTTTTGAATCAAATTAAAAAGTATAGTGATAAAATTAGGACATAATACTTGCAAAAAATTCTAAATTATTTAAGAAAATTTAAATCAACGTTTAACTTTCTATCAAGTTCAATCAAATCTCTATAATTTCATTTTGGGTCTAATAGTCTTATAGAATTTCAAATAAAAAAATCTTTTATAATCAACGGTTGACTAATTATAGTAAGTCAAAATGTAATTTTATCATTTTATATCAACATGCATGCTGACATAACACTAACATAGAAAATGAAAATATCACATGATCATGTTGTTATGCCATATTAACATACAATGACATTATTCATTATAACATGTTAACATGTCCTGTCAATGTCATGTAAAATAAAATGACAAGTGAAGTTTTCGGTTTTTGGCTGAAAATAAGAGTATAAGAGCATGATGAAAGTTTATTTGAATTTTTTTGAAGAGTTAAAGGACTTTTTTATTAGTTATTATACCTAAAATTGCACTTATTTAAAAATAAGTAGTAAATTTGATCCATCATCATAAATAGAATAAAAAATTTAGATTTGATCTTAAAAATATTTAAATGAATGAAAATTAAGCTGTCAAAAAATAAATTATTTAATACTTTAATGCAATAGGGTAGACAAAATTCACAATTTAATCCTATATTCTTCCGTCCTAATTATAAATAAATTTGTATCACGTAATAATTTCATGATTACTCTCCTAATGACTTAACTCTTACAGTATTTATGAGAATTAAAAACCACATCTCTCGCCTGGAATAATAAATCATACAAAAAAGGTCTTCGCCACATTCCCTAATTTGGTTTGGGTTAGGTCAGGATTAACTTACCTCACTTGCTTTGATCCTTAAGCAATTAAGCACTCCAATAATAATCCGTCGTCGTTTTTCAAACCACCTAATTTTGTAAGGAAAATTGTACGGCCTGTTACTTTTGTAATTATGCACAACAATAAATTATTTTTCCATTTTTTTTTATCTATAGACAATTATATTATAGTAGTAAAAATCAAGAGTTTAACTCTCTTGTTTTTTGTTTTTTTTTCCATTTACCACATTTATAGTAAATGCGAAAATGGAAAATAAGAAACATGTTCCGAAGCTAAACTCATATTGAAAAACTTAATTAAAAAAAATGGTTGAAGTTTGAATTCGGTCCAATAACTTGGACAATATGACATTCAATTGATGACCCCATGTACTGAGATGAATTAATTTTTGATTCATATTAAATAATATTATATCATACTTTAATTAAATATAAAAGAAGACAAAAGAAATCACGTGACTAAATTTGATTACGAAATTTTAAAATCATAATCAATTGTTGTTGAATTGACTTATAGTATTAAGATTAAATTCATTAAAATTCACATAAAAAAAACTAAAATACTAAAATTGAGATAATATAGAGATCAAATTTAGATTTTGACAACAACAAAAAAAGAAATTGATACTTTTTTCTCGACAAAAGGCATTAATTGGGAGTCTTGTGGTTTATTCTTTCATACAATTGAACAAAATTAAGAAGAATAACAAATCTTCATATTAAGTTGACTTAATTGATAAACTTGTTCGTGTCTACCTTGGCGGTGTCCAATAAGAAGTAATTAATCCCAACATATATGTCTTATTATTATTATTATTATAAAGATAATTTTTTGTAACCAAAAAAAAAAGAAAAAAGAGATGTGAACTTTTCACGTGCAGAACAACAGGTTGAACTTGTGGGTTGTTGGGCAATGAGAGTATCTGTTAAGTCTAAAACTAAATATTCCAAAGGAAAAAGCATAGCAAAAGCAAAAGTGGAAGAACAAATTTTAAGAAAGACAAAAGGCGGGCGGAAAGCAAAGGATTTTTCCTTTTTCTTTGGACTATTATTATCACTGACTCTCGAGACTTTTTGGATGCCTCACGTTGAATCCATTTCAAACAACACTTGAGTAACTTTAAAGACAAAATTGAAAGCTGACAACAGCATAAACGTCTTTCCCATAACACGTTCTTTTTGGGACAACTGTCTCAACAGTCCTTTTCTTTTGGTCAATTAGGCATTAGTTAGGCTACCAATTCAGTTCCGTTTTTTGAAATCGATCGAATTCATCCAAGTAATTCGGTTTTAATCTGTTTGATTAAAATAATAATTCAATTCCATTCGAGTATTATATAAAATATGTTCAATTTTTGGTTTTTTAAATTTAATATTGAATCGATAAAATTATCATCAACATACCCATACTAATTAGGTATTAATTAGGCTACTTTTGCAATTGGTTCCACACTCAAATTTTTTCAAACACTACAACCTAATTCTATAACTTGTCAGATTAATTGGTTACTTGTGGCCTTTTCAAGTACAAAAATACTTTAGAAATTAGGCCAAATAGACACCTATATCACTAATTTCCAAAATCTTTAGACTTAAAAATATCTTCAACTTTTATATCTACTGGTATATAAGATTAACATTATTATTATTATTATTATTATTATTATTTTATAGAATAAAACTCTTCATCCCTGATTTTAATTTTAAAAATTTTATTAATCACAAATTCCTATCTATTGTGTAATAAATATTACAGTGACTCCTGACTTAGTCAAGTGTGATCCAATAAGGTTGATCTCACTCAACTTTGCAATATATATATATATTTATATATATTATGCATGTTCATGAAAATTTTTAATATTTTCCCTACATTGATCTCATTAAAATTAAATGAAAATTTAAAAGGAGTCAAAAGTTAAATTTCAATTTATGTTTTCATATAAAATAATACAAATATGTGACTCATGAAAATCCAAATATGTTATTGTAATAATTGACCAAGATATGGATACATACAAGCGCTTATATATAAAGATTGGCAATTATAGAATAATGGTATTCAATTACTTTTTCTAAAATAACGGGATAAAATATTTAATTTGATCAAACCTTACTCTTTTAAATAAGATTTCCATGCACCTACTACAAAAACCAAATGTTTAAGTGTTCATTATATACATTTTAAAACTCATAATTTTGTGATAATAATGTGGATTTCCTTTTGCATATGATTAATTATTGTATGACCCCATTGAAAAACTTTTCTGGCTATGCCACTGTGGGTGACAAAGTGAATATTGAGCAATGTTATTTACATGATCATTTGTATATTGTAAAAATACGAATTAAAAGAGAAAAAAAATAAAACTTACATTTGAATTTAAATTTTAAATCTCAACATTCAGGTTTGATTTACCGGTTGTTATCTTCTTTAAGTTTCCTTCACTTAGAACCTCATTTATTTTGTATTACTTCTATTTTGGTACTTCAAGTCACTGTTGTTAATTTAACCTTGAAAATAATTTGCATGAAGATTTTTACAAGGTAAGTGCAGGTAGGAATTTGGTGTGAACATATATATATATATGAATGTTTTGATTGAGTAGACTACGTAATACAAGGAATTGAAAATGAATCATGCAAATTTTACAAAGGAATAAAGAATCCTATACATGGCAGTTTGTCAACAAACAAGAAAGTTTAAATTAAGGGCATCACTGCAAAGATTTTCTTTTTGGGGCTTTGAAAATTTGTTCTTCACATCACCATGTCCAAATTTATCTCCAACAAGACTGAATAGGAATTCACATATAACAAAATTTGTTCATACAAAAAAAGGAAAAAGATTGAATTATGTCATGTTAGTAAATTCCATAACTTGGCATGTTAATGTTATGTTGGAAAGATTACAAATCAAAGTAAATGGCTCTGGCAGTATCTTTTTTTGTGCATGAACAACATCCCGAAAAAAAAAAAAACACAAAAGAAACAAAAAACAAGGTAGGGCTAAGGTGCATGTGCATTTTATTATATATGGGCATTGTGGTTGGCATCATCTCATCAGCCATAAAATATATTATAAAAAACAACTGTTATAAAAGCAGATGCACTAAAATCACCAACCAATCCTTTGAATATGCATAAAAATTCAAAAAAACCCAGGGTACAAGATCCCACCAGCATTGCTTATGGTACAACCTGTGAGAGCATAAGCATGGGAGGATGGTTTTGGATTTTTACTAAAAAAAAAAAACATTAAAAACAGAAGAAAGGCAAGTGTAGAAATAACAAGGGACTGTCACTGGACATATATATCAACAACAACACTGCCACTACTCTTTTAGCGGTTCCACCTTTCTGTTTGGTCTGTTCTGCATTTTTTTTTTTGGGGTTGTTTGTTGTAGATTTCGAGTTGTGGGTTGTTCTCATTTTGGTTCCTTAACAAAAATCTAAGTTCAAGATTAAGTCTTTGAAACTGGGTATCACTTGTATCGTTCGGTTGTTCAAGGTTTCTTCCAGTTTTGGTAGTTTTTCTTTTCTTGGTGGTTGTGTAATGGAATTTTTCTGTTTTTGATTTTTTTGCTGCAAGGTAGAGTTTTTTTCTTTTGGGAGTTTTGAGTTTTAGAGGAAGAGAAGATGGGGGACAAAAATGAAGTCTTGGATGCTGTGTTGAAGGAAACTGTGGATTTGGTAAATAGATCTGAGCAAACTTTGAAGCATTTTGTTTGTAAACTACGTTATGTTTCATGTTTGTTTGGGTTTGATTTGTTTTTGTCAGGTTTTCTTTTTAATTTTGAGTTATTATCTGTTGTGAGCAGGAAAATATACCCATTGAGGAAGTTTTTGAGAATCTGAGATGTAGCAGAGAAGGTCTTACTACTGAGGCTGCCGAGGAAAGGCTGGTCATTTTTGGACACAACAAGCTTGAAGAGAAAAAGGTACTCTATTTATTTTTACAATTCATTTGTTCCCTCTTGTTTTGTCAATTCTGATTGGGCTTCTTTACTAACTACTAACAATTTATCTACTTGATTGTTTGATTCAGGAGAGCAAATTCTTGAAATATCTGGGCTTTATGTGGAATCCTCTCTCCTGGGTTATGGAATCTGCTGCTATCATGGCCATTGCTCTTGCAAATGGAGGAGTGAGTGCTTCTTTTGATGGTTTTTATATCAAATTTCATTAGAAGATCTGTCTCTTTAGGCTTTTTAATGAATTTTATCTTCTGTCTCTTGCAGGGAAAGCCTCCAGATTGGCAAGACTTTGTTGGTATCATTACTCTGCTTCTTATCAACTCCACCATCAGTTTTATCGAGGAAAACAATGCTGGTAACGCAGCAGCTGCTCTCATGGCTCGTCTTGCTCCTAAAGCAAAGGTATTGTTCCAGTTCCTTGTTAGGAGTTTGTAATTTAAAGCTCTTTTAGATGAGCTTTCTATCTCTGTTATTGCTATATGCTGCAGTTTTCATATGATTTGTTCGAGTATTTTTTCCTTCTTGTTAATCTCTAAATGAATTTTTAATTAAAGGTTCTTCGAGATGGAAGATGGAGCGAGCAAGATGCTGCTATTTTGGTTCCTGGAGACGTAATAAGTATCAAACTAGGTGATATTATACCTGCTGATGCCCGGTTACTTGAAGGTGATCCGCTTAAAATTGATCAGGTGGGTCTATCTTAATCATTGCTTTGCTTACTGTAATCATGTTGATTTATTGGAATCTTAGTTCTTTCTACTAAGCGCGTTTTTTGTGGTATTTGCAGTCTGCACTAACTGGAGAGTCTCTCCCTGTAACAAAAGGACCTGGTGATGGTGTTTACTCTGGTTCTACTTGCAAACAAGGAGAGATTGAAGCAGTGGTTATTGCAACCGGTGTTCATACTTTCTTTGGGAAAGCTGCTCACCTTGTTGATACTACTAACCAAGTTGGTCACTTCCAAAAGGCAAGTGATTAAATATATTATTTTTTTCTAAGTTGAAACTTTTGGTCTCTTGACTCTGACACTTATTCTTTCTTCTTATAACTTTTAGGTCTTGACGGCAATAGGAAATTTCTGCATATGCTCTATTGCAGTGGGGATGATAATAGAGATTATTGTCATGTATCCTATTCAAGACCGGCAGTACCGTCCTGGAATCGACAATCTTCTTGTTCTCCTTATTGGTGGTATCCCAATTGCCATGCCTACAGTTTTGTCAGTTACTATGGCTATTGGTTCTCATAGGCTATCTCAGCAGGTTGGTTGCATTTGACGGGAAATTTTCAATTGACCTTGGTGCAAGGTAGTTGTATTCATCAAAGTTTTGTTTATAATTGCTACAGGGGGCTATCACAAAGAGAATGACTGCAATTGAGGAGATGGCAGGCATGGATGTTCTTTGCAGTGATAAGACAGGAACTCTGACTCTGAACAAACTTACAGTTGACAAAAATCTTGTTGAGGTCTGCTGGTGAAGATGTTTTATTGGTTACAGCATGTTTCCTCCTCGTGCAGAATTTAATTTCTTCTTTCTAATTGTGTCTGAATTAATTTTTCAGGTCTTTGCCAAAGGAGTAGATGCAGACACTGTAGTTCTGATGGCAGCCCGAGCCTCTAGAACAGAGAACCAGGATGCAATAGATTCTGCAATAGTTGGGATGCTGGCTGATCCAAAGGAGGTAATTGATCCAATCCTCGGTGTTCTTATGAGCCATAACCATTGGGTTATTAATTTTCCACTAAGTATCTTTTTCTGCAGTTCCTTTTTTATCTTCTTCTTGTTGATCCTGACAGGCACGTTCTGGCATTCGAGAAGTACACTTCCTTCCTTTCAATCCAACAGATAAGAGAACAGCTTTAACCTATATCGATAATGATGGTAAAATGCACAGAGTCAGTAAAGGTGCCCCTGAACAGGTAGGTTGTTCTTACCACCTTTATCCCTTTACTTGTCCCTTGGTTATCAGGATTTCATCCTAATCCCTGCTTGGGAAATGCTTTCTAGATCTTAAACCTTGCACATAATAAGTCAGATATTGAGCGAAGAGTTCATGTGGTCATTGATAAGTTCGCAGAGCGAGGTTTACGATCTCTTGCGGTGGCATACCAGGTAATTGTAATTCTCAGTTTTCGTTGATACTCCCGTTTCTAGTGCTAAGCTGCTGTCTCTCTTGTGTAATTGAAATGTGGCATTCCTTTCATTCACTGCAGGAAGTTCCGGAAGGAAGGAAGGAGAGTTCTGGTGGCCCATGGCAGTTCATTGGTCTCATGCCTCTCTTTGATCCCCCTCGGCATGATAGTGCAGAAACAATTAGGAGGGCTTTGAACCTTGGAGTAAATGTCAAAATGATTACAGGTGGGTTTTCTTTTGCAGGTTTTTATCTTTTCGCACTCAGTCTTGCTGAGCCTTGTGGTTTCTCTCAGGAGATCAACTGGCAATAGGAAAGGAGACTGGGCGCCGTTTGGGCATGGGAACCAACATGTATCCATCATCTGCTTTATTGGGTCAGGACAAGGATGAATCTATAGCTGCCTTACCAGTTGATGAACTAATTGAGAAAGCTGATGGCTTTGCTGGTGTTTTCCCAGGTATTAATTGTTTGAAATTTGATTTTTGCTTGATGACATCATATATTGTTTCCTGCCTTCAGTAAGCTTGGTTTTTGTTGTCTATTGTTTGTTTATTTTCCCCAATTTGTGTGTTGGTGCAGAACACAAATATGAAATAGTAAAACGCTTGCAAGCCAGGAAACACATCTGTGGCATGACTGGTGATGGAGTTAATGATGCTCCTGCTCTTAAGAAAGCTGACATTGGGATAGCTGTGGCTGATGCAACTGATGCAGCACGTAGTGCTTCTGACATTGTCCTTACTGAACCTGGACTTAGTGTCATCATCAGCGCTGTCTTGACCAGTCGTGCCATTTTCCAGAGGATGAAAAATTACACTGTAAGTTCTCATTGACCATGATGTTGTGTTGAATTTCCTCAGGTTGATGTCATGAATGCCATTGTCACTTTGTGATCGCCTTGGCAGTGATATCATAAATTTGTCATATAGTCTACCACTCCTTTACTGGCAGGGTGTGTTTGCTTCTTGTGAATGTGCTTATGTTTGTCCTTTTCCTTGGCAGATTTATGCAGTTTCCATTACAATCCGTATTGTGGTAAGTGGGAGTTTTTTTTTTATAATTTCTTTCTAATTGTTTGTTCTCTCCCATTTCTTTTTTTTTTTTGTTCTCTTTGAGGTTGTGTTTTATGATAAGTGTTAAATTTTACTGCATGCTTGCCTGATTTCACAGTTGGGATTCATGCTGCTAGCCCTCATCTGGGAATTTGACTTTCCGCCATTCATGGTGCTTATTATTGCGATCCTCAATGATGGTCTGTTCTCTCATTCTAACCAAAACTTTTCTATTTCTCTCTTGTATTTTCTAAGTTTATCACATGTATAGAAAGACTTGACAAGTTGAAAACTTAATAAAACAATGAGAAGTTTTCTTCTTAATACCCCTGGGAAATTTAGTTCTATGTGTCCTTCAGTTGTTCATTTGTGCTCCATTTGAAGTTGCTATAGGTTTTATTAAACGGAATAATTTCTGAAAGCAATCATAAATTTTAATGTTGTTTGTGTTGCTGATATTTTCTATTTCTGTTGTTTTATGCTGGTATCAACTTACCATGACTGTTCTTGTCAGCTGAAAAGTTTTATCAAATTTCAGGTACCATTATGACAATATCCAAGGACAGGGTCAAACCATCACCTCTACCAGACAGCTGGAAGCTGGCGGAAATTTTTACAACCGGAATTGTTCTTGGTAGTTACTTGGCAGTGATGACAGTTATATTCTTTTGGGCAGCATACAAAACAGACTTTTTTCCGGTATGATTTACTTTATTTTGAACTATACAATTAATTGTTTGTAAAACCCATTGTAGAAAAATTCACTCTGGCGTATAATGTTTATTAAGTTGGCAGCCCCCACCATTCCTGTTAGTGTGACAAAACATATGAGGTTTAGTTGTAGTTGACTTAAATATGATTGAAGTTCTGGTGATGGTGGTAATGGGTTTTTTGGCTGTTTGTTTTGTTGTTGTTGCTTCTTATTCTCCCATTTTTGTTTAGCGCTTCAGATTAGAATGAAAATATTTGATGGGGGATGGTTGGCGTTTGTAACATTCCTTATTTTTCCATTTATGGCTTGCTGGAAATTGAGACTTAGCAATTGTAATTTTAACTTGTTTGTTGCATTGGGCAGTTATTTTTATTTTTTTTTCAGTTGTGTACATGTATATGTATATTGCCTCTTTTTTTTGGGGTGGGGGTGGTGGGGGCTGCATGTTGGAGCATTGGTTGTGAACTTATGAGGAATTACTTGGTTGACTCACTTGTTTTAACTTGCCAGCGTATATTTGGGGTGCCGACTCTTGAGAAAACAGCTCATGATGACTTAAGAAAGCTTGCCTCTGCAGTGTATTTGCAAGTGAGCATTATAAGTCAGGCCCTAATATTTGTAACACGATCCCGAAGTTGGTCTTATGTTGAGCGTCCAGGTTTGCTATTAGTGGTGGCGTTTGTGGTAGCTCAGTTGGTGAGTCAATTGTCTATCTGTTTGAATTGCTGATCTTTCTGGTAGGTAGCAGGGAAAACTGATCATTCTATATGATTATAAATAGATTGCTACGCTAATTGCTGTCTATGCAAATTGGAGCTTTGCTGCAATTGAAGGGATTGGATGGGGTTGGGCTGGTGTGATCTGGCTCTATAACATAATCTTCTACATCCCACTTGATTTCATCAAGTTCTTCATTCGCTATGCTTTGAGTGGCAGGGCCTGGGATCTTGTTATTGAGCAGAGGGTATGCATCCCACTGATTTGTTAAACAGTTTACCTTTTCTACGTTTGGGTGCCCCAAAAGAAAACCTTTTCTACCTCCTCCTTTGTCATTATGATCTTCTTCATCATTTTGGGTCCTCTGATGGATTTCTTTTGATGTAGATTGCATTCACAAGGCAAAAGGATTTTGGAAAAGAACAACGTGAGCTTCAATGGGCACATGCACAGAGAACATTGCATGGTTTGCAGGCACCTGATACCAAGATGTTCACTGAACGAACCCATTTCACAGAGCTCAATCAGATGGCCGAGGAAGCCAAAAGGAGGGCTGAAATTGCTAGGTAAGCAATTCTTCAGCTCAGCTTGATTTGTCGTGCAGTATTCTTCTGTTTATTGGTTGAGTTTCTTAGTACAGTATCCTTCATTGTTTTCTTGCTGGAACCATGTAAGTGGACTTGGGACCTTGTTTTGCATTATCTCCTCCAAATTGAAAGATTGAACTGCAAAATGTTTCCATGTCCTTGGCTTGGCAGATCTAGGACGTTCCTTGTGCTTGTCAAGATTGTCTTCTCTATCTCGATCATAATGTTGGATTTGTTTTCATTTTCTGCCTCCTTCCAGGTTGAGAGAACTCCACACACTGAAAGGTCATGTCGAATCAGTGGTGAGATTGAAGAACCTTGACATAGACACAATTCAGCAAGCTTACACAGTCTAGGGGAATCAATCCAAAGACATACTCATATACGTAACAGTAGCATTTACCTGCGGTGAGAAGACAAAATCAGCATGTTTTTGGTTGCCCATCATTGAGATTAAAAGATCCTATTTCGAGCAGATAAAAGAGTGCTGCAGTTAGCTTTATCTATGTATTTTTTACTGATTCCTCTTTCGTTACCAAATTATGCCGGCAATAAGGAACGCTTATTGTTTATGGCATTTTATGTTTATATTGGTAAGCCTTATGGTTTTTCATCTTTGGTTTTATTGTATTAAAAAGAAACTCGGGTAGTGGGAAGTTATTGGGGAATAAGAACTCACAAACTCTTGGTATTTAATCGACCAAAATGAAATGCTGGACACATATTTGCAAGTGGTCATGTTTTGATGCAATCTTTCACTCCTAGTCGTAAAGTTGCTCTTTGCTGACAAAAAATAAATGTAACTATGATTATTGACAGCGTGATGCGGCTCTGGTCCTTGAAAATTGAAATGAATGGATACATTGAATTTGGATTATAAAATAGAGTTGGGTTTTCCCATTTCTCTCTCCAACCGAAACCTATATGTTTTCTCCGTCCGAGTGCAGCCCAAGCTAGTATTAGTTTTCAAAGCTTAATGGCTTGGAAGCAAAGGCAGGTTAAACGACAGCATCAGCAGCAAAATGTTGATACAGGTTGATGCCACTGCAGCTATAATTTCATGCCTCAACATCACATGGGGGACTATTGATAATGCCTATTATTTTTTTTAAGAGGAAATTGTGAGAAATGACTTTCTTTATAAGATCACTTCAGAAATGACCTTTAGTATAATATTAACTGTTTTTAAATTATTTTTGACAAAACTTGACAAGAATACCCTTTAAACCATTTAATCCAAAGTAAGTGGTTTCGGTTTCTTTTTCCTCTTCTGCCATTCAGATAAAAATTTTAAAATTAAATCTCGATTTAGCTATCCCTTCGTCCAGCTCTCTAAGGCCATCGGGGTATATATCTCGCCGTCTAGCTCTCCAATGCCATCGAGGTCTATATCACCATCTAACTTTCTCAAGATCCCAAAGTGCAGAAATGACATCAAGGTATTTGTTATGGATTCTTAGATTTATTTAGGGTTATTCATAGAACGCAAAAGTTGATGGGTAAATTATATGAGTTTGAAAACTTAAATCTAGCTGGGAGTAGCGAATCAATTAGTTTATAGGCGATGTGTGAATATTTGTTAGGCATTGCGTCACTGGATATTAGGGTGTGTGACTGGATATTAGGAATGGTAACTTGTTTATTTGGCATTACGTGACTGAATATTTGTTGAGCATTGCGTGACTTGTTTGTAGGCATTACGTGACTTGTTTGTGGGTATTGCGTAACTTTATCTACCTAATGTTTAAGGTAATTTTTCAAAAATTTTGTTTTTTTTTTAAAAAGCTGCTTTTATTAAGAATTTTTTGAAAAATGATGTTTGACCTGTCTTTTGCTTTTAAGAAGTAGATAGGCTGAATAAAAGTCATGCTGAACAGGTACTTAATAACAAATTTAGCCCCCCTGAATTGCACTTATATCGGTGTAGAAAACGAAGAGTTAGCATTCATGCCTATAAATAAAGGGAACCATTAACCATTTTAATGAAAATTATCTAAAGCAAAATCAGATAATGTAATGGCATTCAAACATCGAACAGTCGACACTGGGAAAGGGATTGCCTCCAAGGAGGACATGCCGGAGATGCTTCCACTGAGGGAGTAAGTGGAGAAAATGCAGCAAGAGATGCATGCCTTGGTGGACAAGCTAGTGGCCAAGACATTTAACCTGAAGGGAGATATCCTAGCCAACAACAAGATTCTGGCCGAAATTTATGAAATAGTAGATGAACTGAGGAAAAAATGAACTATGGTTCATTTTTTTTTTGTATCATTTCCTTTTAATGAATAAAATTTAAATTTCATTTCTCACAATTTTCTCTATTTTCTTCGTTTGTTATATTATGCTGAATAACTTCGTGAGTGGATGTTAGGCATTACGTGACCTATTATTAGGTATTGTGAGACTAGGTTATATGCATATCTTCTGTTTAGAGATTGCGTGACTGGTTTGTATGTATATGGTGACTTGTTGTTATGTATTGCATGACGTTGGCCAGTATGTGATTGGTTATGTTGGTATAACGTGAGTGGATATTAGGCATCGAGTGGCTTATTATTAGGTATTGCAAGACTGGTGGTGCGTGACTGACTTGTGCAATTCACCTATTGTTTTGAGGCTTTGGTTCACTAGTTTTTAGGCATTGCATGACTATTTTTATATATTGCGTGACCTGTTGTTATGTGTTGCGTGACATTGGGCCAATATGTGATTGGTTATGTTGGCATAATGTGAGTGGGTATAAGGCATTGAGTGACTTATTCTTAGGTATTGAGAGACTGGCGGTGCGTGACTTACTTGTGCAATTCATCTCTTGTTTTGAGGTTTTTGTTCACTAGTTTTTAGGCATTGTGTAACTGGTTTTTATATATTGTGTGCCTGTTGTTATGTATTGCGTGACATTGGGCCATTACGTGATTGGTTATGTTGGCATAAGAGGCATAATGTGAGTGGATATTACGCATTGAGTGACTTATTAATAGGTATTGTGAGACTTGTGCAATTCACCTCTTGTTTTGAGGCTTTTGTTCACTAGTTTTTAGGGTTTGCATGAATGTGTATTAGACATTGCGAGACTTAATTTCTGTTAAATTTCAACGGTCGGCCAAATGTGACTTAGGCATTGCGTAAGTGGTTTTTATGCATTGTGGGGTAATTTTTTGATAAATTGACTAATTGTGACACTTATTCTATTAAATTTCAGCAGCTTGTTAAATGTGAAACTTATGATTACATATGGTGGTGATTGGGTCGATGACACTTACAAGGGTGGTGAGACACGAGTGAGGGGTGTTGGGAGTGATTTGTCATTTTCGAGCCTAGTGAAGCTGGTTGAAGAGGTTGTTGAGGTCAACTCACATAATAATGAAATCGAGCTGCATGCATCACTCAGTCATGCCGCAGGGGTTTCGCAAGCAGTTATCAGGGATGATGAAGATGTAGAAGTATTTTGCGAGATGAAAGGGCAGTTGTTGTGTTTGTGACAGTTAAGGCACGAAATGCAAACGATATTCCACATGAACATGGTATCCAACATAGTAATCACCTAGAACAGAATGTTAATTATTCTTACATACCACACTATGCATTTCCTAACAAACAACCATGGCAATCACGTTTGATGTATCCTTATGAGCTTGAGCAGCCCGACACACACAGGAGGTGTCTGCACAATTCCGATTGAAATGTGCATCGAACAAAATACTTGGTACTTTACAACAAACATAACTGTCGCTCAGAAATGCAGTGGGTCCATTGTCATTCGCAAACGACACTGTGATGGTTGTGAGTGATAACGATGCATCTGATCACATTGAAGATGATGTTGAAGAGGACGACACGACGGATTGGAACGATGAGTTGCATGATGACTGTGAAGATGATTACGTTGGCGGACATGATGATTTTCAGAGGATGATAGGGGTGAGTACACTGACATTCCGGATTGCAATCATGCAGGTGGCAGTACAAGTCATCCCACAACTGTTGTGTTAGAGGAGGTTGAGTTCGACGACCATGCCACAACTGTTGAATTAGAAGATGTTGAGGGTGCCAACCTATTTACGAGAACGCCATTGCACTTAAGAATGACATTCGTTCGCCTGATGATAGTGATCAAGAGAGGGTAAATACAGGGGTATCTCGTCAATGGATTATTCTCGAGGTAGATATAATATCCTTCCAAACAGTTACGAGTAAGGAATCCAGATCAATGGACGACCACTTATATCACGAAAAAGCGTTTCCATCGAAAGTCGAATTAAAACGAGCTTTGAGCATGTTGGCACTAAAAGAGCATTTTGAGGTTAGAGTTAAAAAGTCATGTCAAGCTTGTTTTGAGGTTGGTTGTAAGGAGAAGGCATGCAAGTTTGCTTTGCGTGCAACGAAGTTGCCTGAGGGAGAATATTGGCAACTTCGAACGTTCGAGAAAGTACACACATGTACTGTTGATGGTTTGTAATGTGGGTACCGAATTGTGAACGCGAGGTTAATTGGTGAGCTTATCTCCACAAGGGTGCAAGGAAATTATGTAACCCCATTGAGACTAAAGGAAATAATGGAAGAGATGAATCGCAAGAGGGGATTGCAATGCCTATATGGTAAGGCTTGGCAAGCGAAGGAGTATGCGGAGAGTCTTGTGTTCGGTCCCCTAGAAAAGTCATTCCAACTCCTTTTCTCGTATTTCCATATGTTGGAACGTGAAAATCTTGGTATTGTCACGTGTGTTGCTATGGATGGGGAACAACGATTCAAATATTATTTTTGGGCGTTCGAGTAATGTATTCAAGGGTTCAGTGCTGTAATGCGGCCTGTAGTTGCTATTGATGCCACACATCTAAAAGGCAGATTCAAAGGTATTCTGTTTGTGGCGGTATGCAAAGATGCGAATGAGCAGATATATCTAGTTGCACTTGGCATTGGCCACGTGGAAGACGAAGAATCTTGGTTGTGGTTTCTTAACCAATTGTGTCGTGTGATTGGTTGTCCTGAAAATGCAATGTTCATTTCTGATCAGCATCTTGGCATTAATAATGTAGTTGAGAAAGTGTACAAGGAAGCTCATCACGGTCTATGTAATTACCATTAGGGAAAAACATTAAAAACAAGTTCAAGCGTGAAGATGTTATCGCAATTTTCACCCTAGACGCCAATTGCTGTAGGCTCATCGATTTTAACAGATATATGAATTAGCTAAAACAGCTTTGCAAAATTGCTTATGACAGCCTTATGAGATTAGACCCTGAGAGATGGGCACGTGCACTGTCATCAATAAGGCAATACAAGCTAATGACATACAACATTACGGAGTGTATTAACTCTTGCCTGAGGCATGCAAAAAAATGCCAATAACGGTCTTGATCGAGTGCATCAGAGGCATGTTTCAACGTTGGTTCCATGACCGGCGTAATGAGGCATTGAATTTGACCATACCCCTCAACCCTTGGGCTACCGATCTGTTGAATAGATAGTTCAATGAAGCATGTCACTTTTCCATACAACCAATCTATTGGGTGGAGTTTCAAGTTATAGGCGGGACTAAGGACACAGTGGTCAACCTCTCCACTAAGACGTGTTCATGTGATGAGTTCCAGACTGATCTACTCCCCTGCATGCATGCCGTGGCGGCAATAAGGTATGAATAATCATGTTTTGTTATTTTGTGCATGATGAATTGAATTTTTACATTGTTCACCAACTGTGATTTCATTGCCTTGGCAGTAAGTGCAAACGTGCAGCCATTGAATTTTGCTCGGACTATTATAAGACTTGGTCTTGGGTGGAGGGATATGAGGTTTCCATTCGCTCGGTTGGGTATCCCAGTGAGTGGGACATCCCCGATGTCGTTCAACAAATTATTGTTTTGCCACCAACTTGGCAAGGTCAAGCGGGAAGACGTAGGAGGAAAAGGATTCCATCAGCTGGGGAAAGCAGTGGATGACGTAAATGTTCATAATGCAAGAGCAATGGTCATAATAGATAAAATTACTGAACTCCGTTTGTAACTCCATCGACAAATGGGGAAACATCATCTACTCAGTCGACGAATCGACGACGTCGACCTAAGGCATGTGCAATTTGCAGACAACTCGGGCACACACGAAAATCGCTGTCCAATGCAGACTACAAACTCTGAGAACGTTATAGGTGTCGTACTTGAAGATAATGGCCCTTCAGACGTTAGTTGTTAGGGATTGTTTCGAACTGACCATTGATATTTGCATTGAATAATACTATTTGAACTTGAGTTTGACAGAGTCTGGAGATGATACTCTGACTTCTGACAACAGTTAGCAATAAGACATATGCCTCCTAAGATGATATTGTGGGATCATCAAATGCATTGTACTCCTTCATAATTTGTTTTTCTTTGTAAACAATTAAATTAAATCACAAAATATTTAATAATATTTGCCTGATTGATTTTCGCCTCCTGCTTCATATTTTTGCCAGAAAATTATGTATAATAATAGCATTGTTTAGATAGCTAGAGTAGAAGGGTTTATGGTTTTTAGTCAAGAAGGAGAAGAAAGGGTATAAGGAAGATGGATAATTGTGTCTTCCCTGTTGGATTTAAAATAATAGTTTAGGATGGACAATTGTTTTCTGCCTTATGTAAGATGGTTAATACTTATCTTAACCATGTTAACACCAATTTAAGCATAAAATTAACTATGATTAGATTGACTCACCTAAACTAACTAATTTAAAATAATTAAATAAAATCTACTAATTTTTATGCATTACTTACAAGAACAAAGGCAAATTATTATCAAAATTAAGTTGAAATAACTCTATATTAGAGAGTTATCAATACCCTGTCAACAAGTCACGCAATGATTACACCCCATTCATGCAAGCAATCCCCTAATAATGTCTAAAAAATAGTCAAAAATTGAATTTAGGCACACAATACCCATGGACTAGGCACGCAATGCCTTATAAAAATGTCACACAATACTTTATCAACTAGTATGATGTAAATGATTTAATCGACAGAATCAGATTTGAATGAGGCAATCATGCGACACACAATTAATGAGTAACGCAATCTCATATCAAAAAGTCATGTGATTGCATATGGACCAATCTTGCGATTCCATAATAACTAGTAACGGCACTCCATATTTACTACTCACGCGACTCAAGATCAAATAGTCACGCGACTCCATATTTACTACCTCGACTGACTTGTTTGCGTGTGAAAAATTATCGATATATACCGTCAACTATCAACATATAATTCAGTTCTAATTGAAATACTTTAAGATTATATCGATATATTATGTAATTTATCGATAGATGTTAATGGTTTTGAGTTTTAGTCTTAACTCTTTCGCCATGTGAATATATCGATAAATGTTGTAATTCTTTCGATGCCTGACTACATCTATCCATAGATGATGAACACCTATCGATAGATTACAACTTCAAACGGATCGGGCTGTGCATTGTTGATTGTTTTTCAAATGCAGCAGCGTGAAACACCGCCAAAATCTGTACAATACATTTCAGGGGCCTGAACAGAAGTAAATTTCAATCGAGGAAAAAAATCAGTTGATAACATCATAAACCGGTGTCAAGCTAAACCATCACATAAAGGGCATTTGATTGGAAGTGAAACTAATCATGCTGTTTCAGGCCTCATTGCATCTTCGTAAGAACTTCAGGGTCGTTTTCCACTAGTGTCATCTGCTGGTGAATTGAGGAGTATTAATCACCAAACTTCAGATTCAGGGGGATCCCAAGAAAATGATCCTAGACTGGGTTCAAACACTTCAAAGACTCTTAAATCCCCTGGATGCCTTTCCCTATGTTGTTTGTTGCTATTTCAACTAAAATTTATCGTGTAGATATGGACCAAGTTACTAATCATTATGAACTATTTAGGGCAAACAAGATAAGTCGTGATGCCTTTGTGAAGGAGTCGAGGTTTTTAGTTGGAGATGATTTGTTGAGGTCAACAATAACATTTTTGCAGTGTAAGATACCATATAAGCAGGACTTGTAGGTGGTAAAGCAGAACATGAAGGGTCCTGGCAGCCTCTAAATTATCATCTAATATGTTTGGGTGTCTGCTGCGTTTATGTCTTTGTGGAGTCCTTCAGTTTGGGGTTATCCGGGGACTGTCGGTTAAAACGCGTCGACATGAAGGTATTGTAGGGCTTAGATTTTTGTTATCATTGTGTAATTGTTAGGTAATTTTCTTAAGTAGCAAGGACGATTTTGCTTTGAACTTGTTTTTAGGGTACTTGCTTTTACGGTACTTGTTCTTAATGTGGACTGTTGTAATAAAAAAAAAAACATAAAGGGCATAAGATAAACAAAAGACTCAATCAAGCAAAAGAAACTCAAATAAAAGCATGGCAAGCAACAATAGTTCAATGTACCCCGATACATCAAAAAACATTAGAGTCAAAGATACAAATATTTGTACATACAACCAAAATCTAATGCACAGGTAGCCATGGAATCGAACAATCCAAAAACTAAGTAGAACAAACGTATGCAGAGAGAATTCATGATGGTGGAGGAAATTGAGAGCGAAATTGATCCTTGAAGTCTTTTTGGTGCTGCAACATTTCATGATTCTGCACCTCTAACAATTCCATATGGGCAGTCAACCTAGAGTCCATTGTTTCCATAAATGAGAGGAGTCAATTGAAAGCTTGCTCAACATCGAATGTGGTGGAAATAGGTGCACTAGATTGAGCAGTAGACGGGCCGGTAGGATACACACTTGGCTCTCCCTCATTCCCCTCCTCATCAAATTTTGAGTTATCGGTTGCCCCCTTCCAAACCCAACTGTTGTTTCTGAACTCAAAACCTAGCTTTTTAATACTATGCTCATCGATTGGTTTGAACAAAGCATGGTTTTTGGGTGGATCACAACGAGTGTCAACTTTGAAGTAGTTTATGATCTCACTGATCAACATGCCGTAAAGCAAGCTTTTGATGCCACTTTGAATGGTCCGGAGCATGTCATCCATGATGAATTTAGCAAGGTCGATACGACGGTTTAATTTGATGTTAAATAAGAACCAAAGGTCTTCTGTGGTGACAGTCGAGTAGTTTGAGCTGTGAGGACGGATAATGTGAGTGATGATGAGGTGCAAGACTCGATCAAAGAAACATAGCCTTGTGCAACTAGCACTGCCTTTCTCATTTGGTGGAGGGTAGATAAATGCTGACCGAAGGTTCCCATTATCAAAGACACAGTAGAGATCTTATTGGAGGGAAGTAAGGTGAAGGACTCATTCTATCAGCTCATGAGTAACAAGGATCCGTTGTCCCATGACGTGGGTGACAAACGTATCGTCATGGTTCACTAGCTGACTTGTTTTCGACTTCACATATTTTTTTGTTGCATTGAAGTAAAAAATTCGGACCAAATTTTCATTGTATTTCCTATTCAATTGTAAATAATGTGTCCATCCTAAATTTTCAAAGTTCACAAGGTATGGGAAATCAATAGACTTTAAATAATCAAAGTCAATTATATGTCCAGGCAGTACGTTGCGTTTGGCAAAATTAGTGTTGAATCTCTCAATGTGCGATGGATGAGTGAAATTTTGCAATAAAGAACTCACTACCGAGGCTAAGGATGTTTTCGCACCAGCAAAGTCGCTTGAACCACTGTTCTAAATCACCTTTTGTGCGTTTAGTTCTATGACTCATTTTTTGAAATTAGGAAATGAGAAATTTGGAGGCTTTCAGTGTTTTGAGGCAAAACGATTTGGTAGAGATGTCACAGAGTATGACGTAAATGATTTAATCGACAGAATCAGAAAATAAGTTCGGTTAATTTGTGAGTTCGTGGGTGAAACTTAATAGGGAAACCTTTTAAATAGTTTAGGGTTTGACAAATTTACAAGTAACTTCAGAGGTTTGAGGGTGAAAGGGTTTTGGAGGCATCGGTGTTGAGAACGAGGCAGTGGCATGGGTAGTCTATGAGCGAAATATCTATCGATAGATTTTAAATATAACGATAGATGCCGTTTCATCTTCCACCATATGCCTACAACTATCGATAGATTTTAAATATATCGATAGATGCCCTTTCATCTTTTTCTAGCATACAAAATATCTATCGATAGATTTTAAATATATCGATAGATGCCGTTTCATCTTCTAGCATATGCCTACAACTACCGATAGATTTTAAATATATCGATAGATGCCCTTTCATCTTCCAGCATACGAAATATCTATCGATAGATTTTAAATATATCGATAGATGTCGTTTCATCTTCCAGCATACGCCTACAATTACTGATAAATTTTTTTCTGGATTATACGCTACAGGCTATAATGTGGAGGTCAAAGAGCAATGTTTCGCATCCAACTCATGCAAAACTTATGTTTTAAAAATTATATGAGAATATTACTCAGATCATAATTCAAAAAATACCATTAGTATTTTTACTTTTATTCAGTTTACGCAATAATAAGTATTTATAAATTTCATAAACATTTAAAGAGTTTTAAAAATATTTAAAAATTGTAATGTTTTTATTTCAATGTGATTATTTATTATTTTAGTGTATTAATATTGAAAAGTCAAATTTTATATTAAAAATTATAAGTTTATTCAACTTATACGATTTTTTATACATAAGGGTAATTTTGTCAATTTATAAATAATGTTGCAGAGTCATATTCCTAAACACTACAATGTAATCCTCTAAGCAATTACATTGACATTCCCTGTAATCATCACTTCCCCTGGTTATACCAAACGTTGCAAAGTGATATGCCCAGTAATCACATTCCTTGCAATATACCAAACCCTAACCCATAATTAAACGAAAATCTCTTAAACCTATCTCTAGTTGTAAGTTCAACCACTAAAGCTAAACCGTCCTACACTGTCTTAAGCAATGGTCGCATCTTCGAGTAGACCCAATGTCAGTGACTACGGCGACCAAATTATGGGTGATGATGAATACTCAACTCTACGATCAAAGAAGAAATGGAAACTAGATATTGAACTGTCTACCTCATCAATTGGTTTTTCAATTAAACCAGGTAATGCTTTGTCCTCGTCCTCACGGTTTAGGAACAACGCATATGCTGCTAGGTATAGGGTAATAGAGAACGCCATCATATCGTGCGGGAAAGTGGCAGATTGGGAAAGCGTTAAGGAAAACATATACCTTGAGGGTGACTTAATTATGTTTTTCGACATGGGTAAACTTATGGGTCTAAGTACCTTTTCATATATTGATTATAGCTCAACTCTTGTTAGGAAAATTTACTCTAGCATACGCCGGAGTGAAAATGAATTTGAAAAGCGTAGTGATTTTAACCCAAGAGTTTTGAACGTGTATTTGGAAGGAATAAAGTTTACAGTGAATGCCTTTGATATTGGGAAGCTCCTGAAAACGGAGTACAGAGAGTGACAACATAGATTTCCCCCATTTTATAACCTGTCCCCCATGTGGGCCCATGTGACAGGCAGAAAAGAACCATACAAGACAAATTCATGTTTTGCTCGTCATGTGAATTCGTACCCTGTCGACTCATACATAATTTTCTCTCATCCACATTACAGGGAAGGATCAGTCGTTTAAGACATGTTAGTGCTGAGGATTTGTGGATGATGGAATCAATTGGGACCTAGGCTGGCCTAAATATTGCAGAATATATGATCATCAGAATGAGAGGAGTTGCCATACAAGAAGAGACAACCCTTCCATACGAGAACATCATATCGGCTCTAGTTAAGAAGAAAGGGATATGAAGCAATAGGTATCTAGCTAATTGGACCAGTGGCAAGCCTCGTAATCTCTCTATTGGATGGCTTGCGAAAAGGGGATATGACTTGAGTGTTTATGAGCCATTCAACTCTGTCGAAGGCAACCTAGTTCATCCTACCCATGATACTCCATCTAGTGGTCCATCTAGAGTTATTCTAGATCCTGTTTCCAATGATGTCATGTATAATATGCTTGTGAGGATTGATAAGAAACTCAGTAACCAAACTGCTAGAATGCAGACGTTGGAATTGAGGTTATAGAATGTTGAGAATCTTCTAATGCAAGATACAGTTGTTAGGGCAGCAGAAGCGTGGTCGAAAGAAACAGTTCTGAGATGAGTTTCTCCGGCATAAACCTCAGAGAAAAAGGAAGTCAGTTGTCATTGGTTCTGACTGAGTCAAGCATAGCAGATGAAGATTCATATTTTCAGAGTTGTGGCTTAACTGGATTAGGGATACTGTAATTTGTTACTAAACAATTTGTGGTATATTGTTTATTTTTAAATTCACTCAACATGTGCTTTAACTATCATGTGTTTAAGGTAACTTCTGGTCGAGAGTTTAGGGTATTTAACTAGATATTTTGTTATGATGGTGCTTAAGGTTGGGTTATGGTTTGATATTGTCCATCATAATTGGCTTACCCTTTTTCAAAGAACATGACACAAAATAAGTGAGTCACGCATTCCCATATCAACTAGTCATGCGATTCCATATCAACTAGTCACGCGATTCCATAATAAGTGGTAACGCCACTCCATAGATACTACTCACGTGACTCAATATAAACTAATAACGCGATTCCATAATAACCAGTCACTCGACACCATATTTGCTACTCATGCGATTTTATAATAAATACTCACTTTATTCCATAATAAGTAGTAACGCCACTTCATGGAAACTACTCACGCGACTTAATATCAACTAGTAACGCGATTCCATAATAACTAGTCACGCGATTCTATAATAACTACTGACGTTACTCCATATTGACTACTCACACTAGTCAATATCAAATACTCACGCGATTCTAAATCTTAATCGTTCACGTGATTCCAAATCTATTAGTCACGCGATTCCAAATCGATTAGTCACATAATTCCATATTAACTAGTAACGTGATTCAAAATTCAGTAGTCGCGTAATTCCATATCAAATACTTGCGCGAATCAATATCAATTGGTGACGTGATTCCATCTCCACCATTCACACAATTCAATATCAACTGGTTACAACCCTATGTCACGTAATGTAATTCGACATGTCATATAGGCTATAAAGTAAGGGGGGGTTGGCATATGCAAACTCATGAACGCTGGCATGCAAATTGCGCAAAATACTAACATAATTTAAGATATGAATAAGAAAGAAAGAAACAATGTTGTTCTTATTGGACCCGTATACTTATCACATCAATGAATACCGAACTGTTTTTATTGCCCTTTTTTCTTTTTTGTTGAATGATACAAAAATGAAAAAAATGTAAATGATACAACAAAGAATAATATGGACATGATACAGAACAATGTTATTTACATATTGAAAAGAATGAAAAAGAATAAACAAATTATAAAATTTCACTAGTGATGCTATTTGCAAAAATCTCAAGGGTAATCTTTTTTCGAAGGCCATCTATGGTGTTTGCCTTCAGTGTATGATCCTCTGTATTGATCAACCACTGCAACGAGGTGATAACCCAATCCCCACAACTATGTGAATCTTGCCGTATCGGGGTCTTTGTATTCAACTTATACCTCATCTGCATCAAAGGTCGCTTTTGATGACATGAGTTTGCAAAGTACCTGGCTTGGTGGCATATAATGGGAAACAATGTTGTTAGTGGACTCATTTGCTTATCACGTAAGTTAGATTTCATTGCCTTTGTCCAACTGTACGATGAGTCCACTAACGACATACCCTAACTCAGTAAGTTGATGCGCACTACCACCCAATGGCAGTCGAAATAGCATGGTACGAGAATTGAGTCAACTTGATGCCATGGCAAACCCCACAAAGGATTCCCACCCCTCGCATACTCAAGCACATGGTCTAGCATTACCGCTTGACTTGCCTTGAATGTCTTATCGATCGGGAGAGGATTCATTTCTTGGGTCAGACCCAACAAAATAAGCTGTCAATTACGTTACGCACAATAGTTAGATGGAATTAACTAATACACACCCAATACGTTTGAATAATTACAACTTATTAACATATAATATACTTACATAGAAGGTAGTGTCAACGATGCATATTTTCTGCTTGTAGAGTTGTTGATGGTGCTCGCGCACCTGCTTACACAACACACTGATGCATGGGTCGATGTGTTGGCTATCCAACAACTCAGTCGGCATCTCCAATAGTCGAAAAAAATTGAGGCCCTTTTATCCTTCAATGCTCAGAATGTTAACCCTGCATATTTATAATACCCACGTCAAAAGGTTTCTGGAATAAATACCCTAGGACCGTTAACCCTAATATTGTGTATTGTTATCATTTTACCTGGCTTGCTCGTTTTTCATGAAGGAGTCATATCTGTCCTTCAAATCATCTTTTGCTTTGCGCTAGACTAATAGCGGGTTAACGTATGGGCTTCAAAGGTATTTGCTGGCTAAGCTCACACGTGCATCTTTCACCTAAGTTCGAGGTGGAGCCTCGGGAAAAGGTGTGATCTCACCGTGCGAGGGGCCCTCTGCTGGAGTTGGGACAGGAGTAGGATGCGGGGAAGTTTTAGCTCGACTACTAGCAGGATGAGGTGCCTTTTTGACGTCAGATGGAGGTGAAGCCTCAAGAGAAGGTGTGAGCTGAGAATGCTGGGCTGCCTCTAGTGGAGATGGGATAGGAGCAGGATGATGTTCGATCGGGCCAATGAAAGGTGAACTTCGAGCATATGCAATTGACTGATTTATGCCACCTGCATCGTCAAGATCAACCCCAATACCGCTGCCTTTTTTGTCACGTGCACCATCTTCTTCACCCATCGATCGACCCTAAACGGTTGAAAAAATCAAACACATTAGAATAGTGTATACATCGTACATGTTATAACTCACGCGATGAAAAACATAAAAGCTCATACCTCATAACAGTCGATCAGCCGACTGACAATTCGATCTTTTAGCCCTTGCAGTGACTGCTGGATATGCTGATGTAATGACTACATCTGCATCTACATCGCCAGCTAGATCTTCAACTACATTGCCTGCTGGATCTCCAATTGCATTGCATGCATCTACATATCTATCTGCAATGACTGTAGGTCTTTCTTCCACTAAGTTCGCATCTGTTGTAGCTCTAGCTTAATGCTCGTTATCATTTGCAGACGCAACGGCGGGCTGCGTGCTTAAGCATGAGGGGTAGCAGTAGAAGCAGGAGGATGAGCAGCGTGAAGAGTCATAGTGGTAGTAGCATGAGGAGCACTAAGAGAAGCAGCATGAAGAGCTGTAAGAGGAGAATCAGGTGCCTCAGCAGCACCCGCAGCCTCATCAGCAGTGAACTGGGAATGGACCTTTGCGTCCATGGTGCTTTTCCGCTTAACAGCTCGTTTTACCGTACTTTTCCCTTTACGCTTCATTATCTTCCTCCTTTGTTGGGGATTGAATTCTGATCGACCCTCTAACTTTCATAATGGAACGTATTGCTGCCTCTCGGAGATATTGACCTCAATGTTTGCCCAATATACGGTCAACATCTCTTCTGCAGTTGGCTCTAACGTCCTCACTACGCACAACTGCACCAAAACATACATTGCCATTAGGTATAACCCTCACTATCCTATGACAATAACAATAAAATTTAATAAAATAACAAAATATGATATGGTTTCTTTACTCACGTTCCCCTCTATTTATGAACTTGCAATATTGGCGTGGAAGCCTGTAGGCCTCTCGTCACAATGCCATTTCAGCATTCTTGGCCAAAGTTGTCCGGATTGGCGCTGCCTTCCAAACAAGCTTCTGATTTCAGGAATTGCTTCTAACGCTCAACATTGCACATCAATTGTGAAAGATTTTTCACTCACCTCATAAAATCTTATGCAAAAAGAATAATGATAATGATAAACATTAGGGTATGGCAGACTACCTGAAACGTCTATATAAATCTGTAGAAGTGGTAACGTTTTTTCTCTGGTACACCCACCGCAAGAGGTTCGAAACCCCTCATCAAGTAATCGATGGTCAAACTCCAAACGTATGTGCCCCATGGGAACGCATTCCACTCGTCGATGTTCTCGACCAACAACAACAACTATGGAACTACTGATCGTCTGTAGTCTTGACCAAATTAAACATTGGTCACGATCAAGACGATGGCCATCTTGGTTGCGTCTCCCTCCTGTTGAAACTGCCCTCCCTTGAACTTCTTTAAAACGTGTTGTATCTTCACCTCGTTCCCCGATCCTCAATATCGTAGGTGAATTCCTCTAGGGAGGGCCGCGTACAGATTGACAATAAGGGTCAATAGGGCACCAAACTTTAGTCTTGTCACCAAACAGAACTCCCTTTTCGAAAATCGAGCCTTCCTTTTCCCTATTACAAACCATAACTCATCCTCGATGGCATCAGGTTCGTTGATTTTGCGTAGCATTAGGTTGTACACGAGACCGGCACATAATAAACTCTTTTTCGATTCGACTTCCATCATATGCCCGAAGCATGCTCTCTTTAAGTTTTCTAACTTGTTTACTTTACACAACATCTCACGTATCATGCACAGATGTGACCACTTACAGTGGATGTTAATGTCAGCATTGAACCTCTACCGGTGCCTCGACACACAAAGCAAAGACTCCATATTATCCTGCTCTATTCTTGTGTTGGCCATCTGCAACATAAAACAGATAACATTTTCATTTTAGTCATGTTAATACCATCATTGTTGATTAACAAAAAAACAAGAGGAATTTTTGAGAAATAGCCCTCCTCAAAAGCTCACTCAAAAAATAATCCTCATAATAATTTTAACTATTTTTAGACAATCTTGAAACAGAATAATTAATGCAAGTGTCGAGCATGGATTATTAAGTAAATCAACAAATACATATTAAAGCATTACAGTTCACCCAAAATAATACAAAATGTACCCAATGTCGGTCATGCAATGCCATACACGTAAAGTTCATGCAGTTATGAATTATCAATTCGTCACGCAATTACTAACATTAAATCACGCAATGATCTATAAACAAGTCACGTAATGTTATGAATTATCAATAGGTAACGCAATGACCTATCAACCAGTCATGCAATGTTAAACATTATTGCAATCAGGCACACCTTAACCCCATGCCAAATTCCAATCATGCTGTTACGCAATGACCCATCAATATGTCACGCAATCGCATATCAACCAGTCACGCAATGTTGAACCCTAATTTAATCATGTAAACCCTAAGTGACCCCATGCCAAAATCCAGTCACGCATAAGGTGCCAACCACATAAGCAAGCCCTCAGTCGTGCAATATCTAAACCCTTAACCCTATTCCTATCAAAGGGTCATAATGTATACATATCAACCAGTCACGCATGCTCGGTCACCTTTCCACCCCAACAACACCAACAATACCACCTTCATGTTTATATTCAACAATTTCAAACAACAAGAATATCAATATGAACAAGCAATATGTATAGGTTTATGCTCAAAAACCTAAACCCTAAACATGAAGAATAACCATTTCTTCACATGATTCAAAATAAAATAAAAAAATATTATACATTTCTCCGCGTAATGTCAACTTCCTCTCACTGCTCAATATGTGAACTACCTTTATGTGAATAATAACCACTCCAAAATCCTCCTACCACTTCGAAAATACTCGAAAGTTGAACTGTCGAGGAATACTTTTGACAGAATTGCTTATGAGGAGATGTACGCACTGTTGATGAGAATTGAGGAGTTGTGGACCATATTAACATACTTGACCCGTTAATAGGTTTCGGGTTGACGCGCAGAGTCTAATGAATGGGTCGAATTCATTAAGGATAATTTTGTTCAAATTTTATTTCTCTTGGTTAAAAACAGTTAAAATTATGGAGAAGCCTCTTCTCAGAAACGCTTTATGCATGGAGCCTAGTTAAGAAAAGTACTCTTATTTCTACTACCATGATTTGAAACACAACAACCTGAAATCCCAGAAAGCTGTTTCATCTTCTTCATGCACTTTTATGGGGTCTTGAATGGGCTTGAGCTTGGTCTGCTACTGCTAGTGGTTAATTTGTCGTTATTGTTCGCCTCAAGGGAAGTTCTATAGGAAATGAAACTTGGAAGATTTTTATTTTTTGGTTATTCATATATTATTCATGTGCTGAGGCCAGCTTTTAACATTAGGAGGATCTGTTGTTGTCAATCTCAAGTTGGATTTGGTCGTCATTCCTGACATCACAAGTCCACTCCCAGACCAGTTGGTTTTCCACTTTCCTTCCAAAAAGTCGAAACAGATTCCCCTTGTCACTTGTAAGACCGTGTTCCGGTATGTTCTTTTTGATGCTATGGTGTGGATATTCAACACTAAAAGTTCCATCTTTCAATCAGTTCCAATCAACCCTCCTTGCTTTTCCCAACATTTTTTAGGGTAATCGAAGGGAAGAAATGGAAATGGTCCCATGCAATATGCTTGCCTTTCTAGTTTCGGGACACATTCCTGGAGCAGATTTGAAGTTAACCTCGTAGCTTAGGAATATGCTTTGACACAACACATATCCTGCGTAGCTTAGGAATTCCTTGACTCAACGTTGATAACTCCTTGAGAATAATATTCTCCCTTTTTATCTAAGACGTAAACCTAATGGTGTTTCCATGCTGATTCCTTCTCTTTCTGAGATTTTCCTTTTCATTTGAACAATCAAAGGAATCTGGTATGAATCTGTTTCGTTTTACTTTCCAACCACATTGATAAAGTTTTTATAAATTAAATACAATAATATGATTAGGATTATATGCATGGATTCAGGGATGCAATAAACTCGTATTCCCACTTTTTTCACCGAATGCAACATCTACTTATTTCTTGATACTTTAAAAGGCCTGCAACTGCATATTGCTGCTAAATTGGATGGTATCATGTATAGCTACAGAGAAGGGTTTTCTAATTAGATATGATGAATGTAATCTCCTAGTTATGAATATCACTAATTATCATACGAATGATTTATCAGATTGGCTTTTCTCGCCATTAACTTCAAGTTCAAGCTCAAGGCTGTCTTCGTTTCCTTTGTATTTATACCATCTTGCGCATAATAAAAAGTAGCCCAGATTTAAGACTCCTAAGCAAGCAATCGTATAATAGAAGTAGTCCAATCTTCCCTTGTTAAGATCCTCTGGTAACCAATTTCCAGTGGAAGCCCCCTTAGTCGCACTGTGAACTATTAAGATCAATAAGCTACTAAAATAACTTGAACCTGCCAAGCCACAATAGAATAGGGACCCTGCAATGCTTCTCATGTTCTCCGGGAACTGCTTGTAGTAGAATTCAACTAGGCCAATGGACGCAAATGCTTCTGTCAGTCCACCAAGGGTGAATTGAGGGATCAACCATGAGGCTGACATAGATGAAATGGCTCCTTTTCTTGGTGCAACTCCTAGAGTTGGTTGAGTGAGAGCTATAGTTCTTCGATGTTCTTCAACAACCGCAGATACAAGCATGGTGATTACCGAGAGAAACATCCCTATGCCAATCCTCTGGAGGATTGTAATACCCCCTTCTTTTCCCCTGACTCTACGAAGAAATGGGACAATAACTCGATCATATATAGGTATGAAGCAGGTCAAGCTGAGCATCAAGAAGACAACATAGGTTGCAGCTGGGATCTTGAAGTTGCTGTTTCCAAGGCGTCTATCAGATTGAACGGCTTGGAAGACAGCATAGGTCTGTTGTTGAACAATGGCAACAAAATAGATGATTTGTGATGCCCATATAGGAAGCACTCTCAACAGGCATTTCACTTCTTCTACTTGCTGCATGCTGCAAAGTCTCCATGGATCAGCTGGTGATCCGTCAGGGTTTATTTGGTCTTGGGGTGTCATAATTGCTGCTTTGTCCAAGAATCTGATAAACAATACCTACTTAGTAAATTAAGAGTAAAATCTAATTTTAAACATGTATTCTTCGCATAATAGTCAAAGCTGCTTACTTGAATTGATCAGTGTAGGGAAGCTTGGAGTTGATGGACTTGGGAGGAGTATACTTGAAAAGGGAGAGCCAAGGTTGCTCCAGTAGTTTTAATTGCCTTTTTTTGATTGCTACCAGTATTACTTGTGCTACACTGGTCAGTGGACTACCAGTGGCTTTTACTTTGACATATATTTTTGAACCGACGAAATAGACTGCACAAGCTATAAGCATCAGAATTGCTGGAATTCCGAGGCCAATAGCCCAACTCACGTTTGATTGAATGTATACGATGAGGGTTAAGGATACCATCTGCGCGAAAGTGAAGGTGAAGAAATACCAATTGAAGAAGCTATTGATTCCTCTCTTTCCAGATTCTGTTTTAGGATTGAATTGATCCGCCCCAAATGCCAGGTTGCATGGTCGAACACCGCCAGCTCCGACAATTATTAGTCCTAACCCAGTAAGCAGAAATGCCATTTGCCCTGCTGTTGGCCCTCTGCAGTCGGTGTTCCCTTGTGCTGCACAGCGGTGAGGATGCAACTCTGGGATAGCTGCTGTTAGTTGTATTGCTAGCAGTCCCTTCATAATCAAAAGAATGGGAAAGAATACCAAAGGATTAGATGCATTCATATGAATCAAGATTAAACTGCGGCTATGGAAATATTTTTGTTATGATCTCGTGCGTCCAACCTACAAATCAAGTCTGCTGTACAAAATTGGTAAAGTTTAGTTGAATCAATAGCCTGTCAGCTCTCTGTTAAGTTGGATCAATATTATTTAGTGTTACTTTCCTTGGGTTTTTCAACTATTATAAAAATCTCAGCATCGAAAAATGATGAGTAGAGAATAAGGATGTCTTATTACCACGAAAGAGGCAACTGTAGCGAATCCCAGGGTCTTATAGCGACCAAAGTAAGTGTCACAGAAAAAAGCACCGAGCAGAGTTCCAAAGTTTGTGGTGCCATTGAAGACATTGATCATAGTTGCAGCTGTAATGCTCTTCAAGTGGAAGACAGTGGTGAGGTAGATCAACAGGTTGGATAAGGTACCAATGGCTCCCAACTTCTCAAAAGTTTCATTCCCTGCCATGTTACACTCAAAATTAAGGAAAGGAAAGAGATAAAGAAGCATGAAGCAAACAAAAAGCTGTCTCCAAGGAACCTATGATAAATGGCATGGCTTTCCATCCTCTGTAGTTGATTTCAGGCTCATGATCAGTTGTGACTGTTTTCTGGTTCGTCTCCATTGCTTCTTTGTCATTCTTCTCCATTGCCGTACTTTCTTTTTTCTTACCTCACAATTTTAATTCCAAGAGGCCATGATCTTATCCTATATTAATTGCATCGGTCAGTGTGAACATATACATTGAGAGGCAAAACATCGTGGTGTCCTTCCGACATTAACGGTTCACATTGACCTTGCTTCCAATTGGCACGCTAGTCAAATCTCTCACAGCCAACTTTTAGACCATATTTCTTGACTTGATTCATACGAGTCTACCACCTTGCCTGTAGAGAATACGATAGCTCCTTTGAGTATTCATTGCCATTATGTTACATTGTCTTTTCTGACCACGAGTCCAAACAAACTTGTTTTTCTCTAGTGGTTGAGGTTTCTCAATTAAATTAAAATTACATTAAAACAAAAGCAAAGGACAAATATTCAATGTTTTATTGAAATATGATAGAAAATTTAGTGGACCAATGACAGCTCACCACACTCGTTAAAGGTTGCTTAAAGTGATGCAATAATGCAGAGGCTATTAATGTTAGTTAAAATTATTATAATTTTTTTTTATAATCGGGAGAAGAGACCCTTCTCTTTAGATAGGAAGATAATGCACCAACCAATGTGCCAAATGCTCAAGTGTAAAATTATTATAATTTTAATTATGATAAAATGATCAAAATTACTTGAACATTACAAGTTCCTAAAATGATTTAAATCTCATACATTTATTCTTATATAGTTACAAACTTGATTCTTGAAGTTATTAAATTATATCTATAAGCTTGTATGACTTAGTTATATGTGTGCTTATGGTTCCCATTCATTAAAATCTAATTTAAAGATTAAAGAAAAATCTAGATGCACTCATTAAGAGAGAGTTTTGAATGTTTTTTTTAATGATGACAAAAAGGAGAGCAGGAAGACTAAGTTAAATAGAGTTTGATAGGTTTTTATGTTTAATTTATGAGTGTAATGTTTAGTTATGATTTTGTTGATTCTTATGTGTTAATTATTATGAATATTCAATATATCTTATTTAGCTACTGTGGATATTGTATGTCTTGTTTCGCTATTGTGGATATTATAAATATTTTATTGTAAAAGAAAACTAGATGCATTAACTAAGGGGGAGCAATCCTCATTATGCATAAAGATTTAAAGCATTCATACTGAACGTAGACATTGTACTCTTAATCTAGGAGTATTTTGTCATCATCAAAAAATAAGATAAAGAATCTTGACTCCATGTGTTTTTGATGATAACAAAACATTCTTATTCATTAGTGTCTAATCATATTATCTAAGTGTGCAGGAGAGCTTAAATTCATTGATATATTTGGTATTTGAAAGCAAGTCAAGATGCTTGTTCAGTTTCAAGATGGGTTAATTGGTTAAACAAGCAAAAAAAAAAAAAAAGAGCTTTAATGAAGATAGACTAGTCTTAACCGATTAACATAGATCTTTAATCAGTTAAAGCAATTTTGGGTGCTAGACTAAGGATAAGCAAAAAGGTTTTAACTGGTTAACACAAGGTTTGATTGGTGAAGTGAAAGAAGTTTCTATATATATAGAATTAAATGGTTACTTGAAAATTTGAAATTGGCGAAATTCAAATGTTGAAAATTGCCAATCTCAAATACCTCATATGATTAACAATTTGAATGAAACATGTCTTTAAATTTTATTCATATTGATGAATATATGTGGATAATTATGGACTTAGGCCCAATATGATTATGCTATGGTTGAATGTATATTTTTGGTATTTTTGAAATAAGGCTTGCATGTCCTGCCTTGTCTTTTTATCTCAGTTTGTAAATTCTTTCCTTATCTTCCTCCCCTCCAATGTAACTCGAGTTTTCTACATTCAAATGTAATTAGAATTAGGATAGATTAGGAATTGAATTTTGGAAAAATTGACGATGGAGATCCAAGGCGCCAATAAGGATAAGTAGATTAGAAGAAAATTTTGAAGATTCTTATATGTAATCCCCTAGGTTTGACCAAGCTAGCTTCTTTTGATAGCTCAAGAAAATTAGTATAGTTAAAGTCCATAATCATCCAAAGTAGTTTGCATGTGATAGATTTATTTTATGCAATTTAATAAATGCTATGCAATGCAAAGTAGTATGCATGTGATAGATTTATTTTATGCAATTTAATAAATGCTATGCATGCAAAGATGAGACCCTAATAGAGGCGAAAACAAAATCCTTCATTATATATTGAGTCACATGCCACGCATGAGCAAGTTGCCTTCTACCATATAGCAAGATAACTTGGCTGCTCTTTTAATCGGAGACTTGTTGAGCACACTCAAGGTTACAATTTTACACGAGTATGTTTGAGCTATTGGTAGGTCTTACTCAACTAGTTTCATAAAATCTGGATGCTTGGAAACTTGATTATTATGAAACTAGAGGCAAAGGCTAGGCGAAATATATATGATATGTTTAAGCAATGTGTTGTCACCTAGCTGATCTAAGAGTTGTATAAAGATACAATTGGTAAGCTCAGTTACCTACCTAATCCACCGATCATGGTTTGTTGAGCACACTCAAGGCCATGACTTGATGGATGGGATCGTAGCCCACTAAGAGAATCCTAGTAGAGATCTCTCGAGGTGATATGGAAGGTTATCATCTTACAGAAAATAGTGGGAGAACTATTTAAAATTTTAAAACCTTGTTTTAAATAGTTTATGCATGATATTTACGTATTGCTTTATTTTATCTATTTAGACATAATTTATATACATGGCTAATAATATGTCACTATGGTGCATCTTGGATGCAAATCAAACTCACTAGACCAAACCCTTTTTAAAGGTACCAGGACTTGAGAAATGTTCTCAAGTGAAAGGTTGCTCGTTTCATAATCTCTATCAAATACAATTCATAATTAGGAGTGTGTTTCCATGAGATGGAATTTATACTGCCTTAATTATGAATTGGGAAGACAACCACGATAATGGCACTAATTGGGAAATGTTCACAAACATCTTTATGGTAAAGATGGACAAAAGAGGGATTATAAAAAAAAAAATGTTTCCTTGACAGAGTTAAAGAAGAGGAAGCTTATAGAAGCTTATACTTTGCCTAAGTTTATGATTGAGCTATAAGTTACTACTGTTGTATTAACATCATAAGTATTCAATACTAGATGTTGAATGCACTTAAATAATGACATAAAGCGCAAAACAATAGTAGTAAGTCAATTCTCAATATAAATGTCAAGAAAACTAATTGCATATGATCTTAATTATGGCATTTTGTCCTAGTCATTGAAGTAAGAATTAGAGTATGAAAATACTTAGATCTTTTTGATTGGGAATCATAAAGGAGCTAGTAATTCTTATATGACTAAATCAATTTTCATGCAAAAGTGAATGACTCGGTATGTTCAAAAGGTCTTATACATATAGATGTATACGAACCATTGAACATAAAATGTTATGGAAAATATTCCTAATTCATTAAGTTTACACAAGACCAAATTGAGATTTTGTCTTGTATACTTAAAGAAATAAAATTTGAAACCTTGAAATGTTCAGAGAACTCAAATATAAGATCACACGAGCTATATAGTATGAAGTACTCTTATTAAGATATGATCTTAGTGAAGATTACTCTTACTTATTAATTAATCATTCAAAAGATGAATGTAGATACACGTGAAATGGAACTTTCTTATGAATAGAACATAGAGATGTTTATTCAAAGAAGAAAGCAAACTCATATAGTGATATAATTTGGTCCATATCTCTTCAAGTTATATGTAGCCAATTATATTATTCCAAACCACTATGATTCCAAGCATACATTGAGATGTTTGTATGCAATATCACAAAAAATTCAAAAGAGTTTGATTATTACTCTCACAAAGGATCTTGGATTTAGTGGGAGTATGACGACATTAAAAAAGGAGTTTTTTAGTTATTACATGGTTACATTGGAATCTAACTCTTAAGATTTTGCATAGAGATGCATAATCATATGTATGAGAACTCCATGGATTTAGTAAGATACATTGAAGATGTATTATTCATATGAGATGAACTACTAAATATGTTTTTCGTTGGAGTTATACTCTTTGTTCTATTATACGGGATTCAAAGGGTTGGATTTAATAATATGTACAAGTGTATTTATCTCATAGACAAAAGGAGGTTAGTGGGAGTGAATACAATTCTTTGGTGATACAATTATATGGGATGCAATGTGTATTAAAAGAAAATGCCAAAATTTAAAAGGGGCAGATGGTATAGTGAAAAGTGACAAACGCATATGATGCATATAACATAGTTTAGTTGGAATAGTTCCAAAGAAAGAAAGAGGACATGTACATGTATATAATTAAAGTCATATACATTCTATTAAAAAGGCTCTAATAAGAAGATACTTAGATCGTTAGTCCATGGAACTAATAAAAGGTTTTGAACATTGTTAATGTAACAATAGAGCCATACAAGCAGAACCTGGGTCTCATTGGATCTAGATATAGTAATATGACATGATGTGATGCATGGACATCATGAAGATAGATAAAAGTAATTAACCACAATGAAGGGCATAGGCGAGTCTACATGCAGACACGATTGCTAGATGGATTGAATCCACATACGATGAGGTAGCAATTGGCTTTGTTCTAGTGGGAGATGTTGGGATGAGCCTTGCAGCCAATTGGGATTGGTTGAGGCTTGATTCCAATCATGCAATAGTATCATTCATGTTGAATGATTAGAGGTTTTCCTTCATCAATAAGACATTAATTATAATGAGTTATAAGTCTAATTGGATGAAGTCCATGAGATTAATATGCCTTGCAAGGAAACTGTAATGGGTTGCAATTATGAGATTCCTATGCATCAAAGCATAATCTCAAAATGTTCCTGGTCAATGTATCATTGAGACTCGACATCAATGATGCTTAGAGGCTAGTATATTCTATGTTCCTTACTTTGGAAGTAAGCAATCGATCTCATAGATTGAAGTATAGAGATACTTAGAACTAGAATAGGTGCTTGCCTAGGAGAGCAAGTTCACTGAACATGACCCGCCATGAGAAGTGCATTTGGTAATACACTCTAATGTCTATGCAACACTTATCATGTGTCAGTTGTGTAAATACTCCTTGGACTTGAGACACCAGGTTGTCTTATGTGTGGAGTGTTATGCTTTGATTTTATCCCTATGGGTGCATAACCAAGGATGGCAAAACATGATGCTTTTGGGTATAGTATGAAGCATGTGAAGGCAAATGAGTGGTCAAGATCGGAATCATCACCTCAAGTATTTTAGAGGACATATTCTATTAGTTCTTGGTTAACATTAGCTTATTGAAGTCCTTGGCCAAGGCGACATGGAGATTATAAAAAAGGTTTCATGAGTCTCTATAAAGCTAATGCTATAATTGTAGGAACAAATATGGAGGTCAATAAGAGTAGACACTGTACCAAGCTCTTATCATCTCCGGGATATATGATGAGGGAATGAATTACACTGATAGACTATACACTGAAAGGTTGTCAAAGAACCCTTTGACTCTCCTAACAATTGGGTGGCCATGATGCATTGCTAGATGCCAATCTTGATCTATGGAATTAATTATAAATTAATTGATTGAAATTTATATTAATCAATTAAGTCATTAATCAATTCCATTGCCAACATGTTGGGAACTTGATGAGTCACACATAATGATTGCATTTGAATTAAATTGGGAGAGTGACGATTTAAGTTAGACTTAAATCACATGCTAGGTAATTAACTTTTATAAACTTAATTAAAAGAGTTTAATTAAGTTTTTGGCATAATTATAAATAGTTATAACTATAAGGCCTTGATTGCAAAATATAAAAGAAATTAATTATGATTGTAATTTCCAAGGACTTAATTAAAAGAGTTTCAATTTTCAAGAGAGGTTCGGTTAAGATTGTGAAAAAGAAGAAAATGACAATTGTTGTCTTCTTTGCTAGCACAAAGTATAGTTAAAAACTTCCTCCTTTGTTGAAGGTTCAAGTGAAATCGTGTGTACTACCATTGGAGGCCAAGTAGTTGATTGGCTAGGGCTTTTGCTCTTTGTGGTGTTCGGGGGATTGCTTTGAAAAGTGCCATCGTGATTACAAAATTACATGGCAAGGTAACTTTCTAAACAATAATTTATTTTGTGCTTTTATGTGTTAAATATCACCAAGGTGATCCATGGGTGGAGGCATGTTTTGTTGTTTAGTTATAAAGTTTTTAATTTTCTTTCCACTGCGTATTTTGAGCATGCCATCCATAGCCAAACCCATCATTAAGAGGGTACTGGACACAAAACAGAACGTTATTAATCGGTTAACCAAAGGGGTTAATCGATTAAGGATCAAACTTAAAGCACCTAAAACCATCAAAACTCAAATTCAAAGTGATGTTGATCGTCCAAAGGCACTAAACCAAGATATTCAAAGTTGAAAAATTCTTAATTGGTTGAAACCCATTTTAATCAGTTAAGGAGGAAAGGAGAGAGGCCTCAATTAGTTAGTAGGAGCTCTAATTAGTTGAAGAATGATTGATGAAAAACAATATTTAAAAGTGCTTGAAAACATAAGGTTATTAATCAGTTAAAGCTGTCGTTGATTGGTTAACATAAAGAAGCAGTGTGCAAGTCAGAGAAGGCTTAATTGGTTAAGGCATGTTTTTAACTAGTTAATGAAGAACTACTTACACATTTGAATTTAAGCACAAAGGACAAAATAACAGTCAAAAATTGTTTGTAATGGTTGGTTTCAATCTTTAATGGTTAGAACTAATTTTTCAAATTTTTAAAGCCTCTCTCATAGTTGAAAATCTTTAAAAGAAGTTCTAAAGAGTTTGAAAGAGCTTGGAAAAGCAAAAACCTTCTCTTTTACACTTGTATTCCACTCTTATCTCCGTGTAAGTGTTTGAGCTGAAGCTTGTACAACTTAGATCAATTAGGTGATCATTTGTACCCCATTTTATCTTCTATTTCTTGTTTACTTAAGGTGTGTAAGATGTAACGACCTCTATCCCGATCGTTACCGGTATCCGAGACCTTCGAGAGAGAGACTAGCCAAGTCCTGAACAAGCCTTAATAGAAATACCTGTCAATCACTATACACGTTCACCAAACGATATTAATGCTTAAACCATATACACTTGTGCCATGATTTGAACCATAGGCATAATGAATCAATTTGATCCTTAACTTATATAACCATAAGTATATACATCATAGCCTAAAATCTCTAATTTGTCATTTATACCAAACCAATATCCATTTACATATTAATAACAAAGTGCTATGACTCGACCTCAAACAGCGGAACGACTCAGAATGGAAGGCTAAAAGGTGTAATTACCTACACTGCAATAAGTGTCGATGTGTTGAACAACGCACTTGAGCGGTTTACTTATTTGCAAAAGGAAATAAGGGGGTGAGTCTCACAGACTCAGTGATCATAGACTCTATGAGTAGGGTGTAGATGGGAAACAAGCGTAAAGCAGATAAATTTGAATATTAAAAATATACAAATACATAACTATTTAAACTTAAACCGGAGAGTTGTGCCTTATATGAAAATGAAGAATTTTAATGCAAGATAGTTATTTCAAACCAAAAATATATCAATCTAGTGCGAATAAAAGTTTCCACGTTGAAACTATTTAATAACTTCATTCAAATCAAATCAATTCATGTATTACATTAAAACCAGTGTACATAAAAGATTTCTACCGTCAAAATCAATTGACATTTTACTCAAATCAAATCAGTAGAATCATGATAGCTCCCGTGAAATCAAATATTAATCAAGCTTATACGTAAACCACAAAACGCCTCGTACGCGAGGAGTTAAATCTATATCATTGTATAAATCGGGGAGTTGTAGAAAATCTCATAGTTTTCACCATGCGTAGAAATACGAGTTTAAAAACCAAAAGAGATGTCACTCTCGAGTAGGGAATAATAATAAAAGCTCATAGTCCTGTTACCACGTATAAACATCTAGGAGCCTCGTTCCACCGGATCCCACATGCCATGGCAGTCTCAACGATGTTAGCCGACATCGGAGAAATCAAGCGGTTGCAACTGCGCATAATATCATGTGGCCTAGCCATGTATGTACAACACAGACCATGGCCTCAGCCATGTCTAATAGCCCGTCGACGACCCAAAGGTTCTCTAACTAGAGCGCACTTGTGCACAAGGGTCACACTTAACCGAAGTGATAGCCTGCTTACTCTTGAATCTCCCGATTTAGTAAACCATTCAAAAATTGAGTTACGTTTTCAAAAGCTTATCTCAAAACTGTTAGACCTCGACCCCTATAGGCCCGTAACTTGGTGTAGACGTGATAACCCAAACTAGGGGTAATTTCATCATTTCCTTAGTGAGCCCCTAGAAGTATGCTTTCAAACAATATTAAGGCCTAAGTAGGCCTAAGGCATAAATGAATGATGAAAGTAAGGGTAAATAATGAAGCAAATAAAAATAATGATGATTGCCAAAGTAGGGGCAAAATGGTCATTTTTCATCTCGAGTAAAAATTTTTAAGTTTTCATGAACCCAAATATTTCTAGACTATTATGGACCTTGTCCCAGTGTCAAAAGAGTAAAAAGATAGCACAAAGGATTGGAGGAGAACAAGCTAACTTGTTAAGGGTATTTTCGTAATTTAAGTGAAGTTGGATAAGCTTGAGCTATAAATATCATCTTTCAGCAGCTTCTTCTCACATTTCTAGTAGCGTCTTCTTCTTCTTCCTTCTTCGCTTTCATGTTTCTTCATCCTCCATGGGAGTTCTCTTCAAGCTTCCATAACTCTCTCAAGCTAGCTCCACTTTTCATGCTTTTGTGTACTCTTTCATAGAACCTTTGTGCTCTTTCACTCTTTCACTTTAAAACCCTTGAAAAGTCTTACTTCCATATTCTCTCTCACTAGCTAGGTGTTTTAGAGAGAGAAAGAGGGAGTTTCTATAATAGCTTGAAAATTATTGGAAAGAATTTCAAATTTACAAAGCTACCAAGGTGAGTAGTGAATTAAAATTTATTTTTAGTTGTTGATAATGTCTAGTAATTTAATTTGTGAGTGTTTTATTGTTGGGATTGTTTAATCATTTTTAGTGTGACTAGAGTAGTGCAAATAATTGCCATTTAATGGTAGTTGGAAGCTGGTAGGAATGACTAGTAGAACTCAATTTAGAAAATAGCTTTGGAATAGTATTAATGCCAAGTTGGGTTGATGGTGATGATGCTAATGTGATGATAGGTTCCAACGGAACCCCACCACCCTATTTGGACCATTAGAGGAAGTTGGAGTTGAGTAAAGATTTAACGAATACCGGTGAGTGAACTTGCATTTCAAAATTGTTTTGGGAATGTGAATGTATTTGCACAAAACATTTGAATGCTTTTATCCAACTTTTCCTTAACAAAATCTACCTAGGGAACAAGCCTTTGGTGAATGTTTCTATCTTGTGAAAGTGTGCCATATAATGGTTCATGTGTTATCACAATATGCATTGGATGTTCTTTTTTTTTATGAGATAATGATGACCTAGCTATGTGTTGTGGGAGTGCACATGAGCTGATGATGACCTAGCTATGTGCGGTGTGGAGTGCACATGAGCTGATGATGACCCAGTTATGTGCGAGTGGGAAGTGCACATGAGCTGATGATGGTGGGATGGTATACATGATGACGTGTATATATATATATATATATATAAATATGTGTGTTATAGAAAGTTCATGAGTATGGTACATGGTTGTAATACATGTGATTTTTACATGTTAAACCTTGAGAAATTCTAAGCATGTTCAAGTTGATTTTATCTTTGCAGCTAAATGGCCTTTCCTTGAGAGAATGAGAATCTGTTGTTGATGTCCTGTTTCTCGCTGCAGTGAGAAACTCTCGGGTTTGGAGGGTTACATTGGCTTGATTCTCGCTGCAGCGAGAAACTTTCTATTTTGGCCACTTGAATCTCACTGTAGCGAGAATGCTTTCTCGTTGCAGCGAGAAACTTTCTGTCTAGCATGCTATCTTGTTGGTTGCTGCCCCATTTTCCATTTCATTAACATCACAGTTGATCATGGACTCCCAATGTTAGGGGGTTTATTTAATTAAGTTTGAAAGGAGGGGTTTTAGAGAGAAACCCTCATCCAACTAATAATTTGAGCCCAAATTTCGTTGCAGTGGAAATTCATTCTCGCTGCAGCTAATGCCTTTCCTCTGCAACGAGACCCGTCGTTTGATTTGACTTGTTTGAATATTACTGAAGCTTTCATTCTTCAAATTCTTTGTTATGTATGGATCTTTCATCATCAAGGGATTAACTCATTAACGGTTTAATGAGGGGTTTTAATAAGAACCAAACTAAATTGCATTGTTTTTGAAATAAATGCATCATGATTTCTTTAAACGTTCCTTATCGTTTGCTTGTTCCCTTCCTTTGTTCACTCACTGGGTTTATACTCACCGTTTTCAACTTCATATTTTCAGATCAAGAGGCAGCCGGTAACTAGGTCGAGGTGTCCTTGTGGATTCATTTCCTTGGTAGGTATCTCGGCATTCAATAGCTGAACTTTCACCGAGTCTCTCCGCTGGAAGTCGAGTATCCTTTTTGTGTTGTGTATAGACAAACCTGATGTAAATTATTAAGATATATGTTTTAAACAATGTATGTATATTTGATCGGAAAGGCCACTACGAGATAGCAATGGTTAGCATTATTTTGAATTGAAATTATGAAATGTGACTTTAATAACTTATGATAGAATGATGAACATGTTTTAGACGATGTAAATAGGCTTGCTTGGGCTTAGTGGGCTAAGTCCATTAGCCCCTTGCGTCAGTCACGGCTTGGAAATCGAGTCGTGACAAAAACCTTTTTTTGAAACATTCAACATAGTAAAACGATGAAATCCCTTACAAGCTTTCTAACGTAAAATCATTGCATGAAGTTAAAGTATAAATCTGCATGGTGAATACATGTTTTATTCACGAATGCATACCACATAAACATTAAGGCACATTTGATAGAAAATCATGGTACAAAGGCTTGTTTTCCAACTTAAAAACACTTTACGTATCTAGCTTATATGTATATAGTCAAAACATTTTCAAACATTTAAGCATTCACAAAATTCCTAGTTCATGCTTTTCACAATTTTTGCATTTAAAGTAAACCATACTTATATATATATAGGTATAGGAATTTTTAAAATGGACACCCTCTACTCACCTCACAATAGCAGGATGCTATGTCGCTATTGATTCGTGTGCTTAAATAACTAATCTTATTTGCTGGTTACTCTTTATCTTGTCTGGCACGCCACCACAGTTCACTTCCTCTTTTTATACGTTTCCTAGCAATCACTCAAACCCAATTCACTTATGTACTCATGCATGGCAGCAAATCAATTAATAAATTCTTAACTAGGTTTCCATAGTTAATTCATGCTTACACAATCATACTTGGCAGCAATTATAAATCTACTTTCATCAAGCATTTTTCTAAGTTTGCCTGCACCACAATTTACATTCATATGCTGCCAACAATTGCACAATTATTCCTCACAATATTAAACTAACCGTAGGCCTCAAAATGTAGTATCAAACTTACCATTGTTCTTTCACCTTAAATCCACTAAACACCCACGGGTTTGGTGACTTGCATGTCACCAAATTTCCTCCAAATCTAGCCAATCTTTGCTGCCACAGGACATTTCTCTTAGTCATCAACTCATTTCAAAGATTACTCAAGCTAAAAACCAAATCCTTACCTTTCCTTGCTTGAATCACAAAACCGAGCTTAATACCTCCATTGACACTCCATGGGTTCCCTCTCTTGAATTTGAAGACTCTTTGATTGATGAAACAACACAAATTTACAAGGTGAGGGAGGAAACCTCACGGTTTTTCTTAATTTTGTGCAAACCATGCCTTTCCTTTTCTCTCTTTTTTTTTTTCTTTCCTTTCCTTTTCTTTCTTTTTTCTTCTTTCTTTCTTCTCCTTTCTTTTTCTTTTTTGGCTATGGATGGACTCCTTAAGGCCAAGCCTTGAAAATGGTTTTCTTTTCTTGTTTTTACATTCACATGGGCGGATTGCCCAATGCCTTCCTTTTTCCTTTATTTTTCTTTTCTTTCTTCTTCATTTTCTGTACATGGGCGGATTGCCCAAGGTTGAATGGTTCTTTTGGTTTCTTTTCCACTTATTTTAGGTGATAAAATCACATGGTAAAAACTTGCCACCCTTCCATCTCCCACTTGCATTTTTTTTCTTTACTTTTCATCATTTTTCATTTTCATTTTTTTATTCCTTACACCATATTTACTTTATGTTTTATTTAATCATTTATTGTCCTATCCAAACCACATTCACCCCGCTTTCTTCTTCCTTCATTTGACCACTATTGCACCAATTACATTTCATGCAAACAAATTTTAATCTTATTCTTTCTTTTACTTTACATGGTGGGGGTCCCACATGTCCTCCACTAACTTTTCCTTTTTGTATGCTATGATTGCATATAATAGTAACTTTTATATGTACATCACATATTCCACATAATCTAACCTTTTTTTATTAGTAAATTCCTCTTTTTAACTTCAAATATTAAAATTGCAAATCAATCCTCAAACTTTTCCTTATTTACCACATGACCCTTCCAACTTTCATCCTTTACAATTGGGTCTTATGATGTGTGCATACATTTGGCACCTAAATGATGTAGTGCATTTGTTTGGCACATAAATGAATATGATATGAGAGCAATTATGCTAATTATAATTTATATATTCTGTGACATGGAGCATGATTGAGGATTTGAATTATGTAATGAGTATATGTGTTGATATTGGGTAAATTTTGATGAATTTAGATGCGTAATATATGTTGGAAAGGAAATGAGTGTTAGATATTTAAGTTAGGAATGCTCTAAGTGTTGGAAAAATATATTTTGGACAAGAAGTATCGAATACATGGGCTTCATGTATTGATACATTGAAGGCAAAAAAAACATAAGAAGGGTATTTTGGGAAATATGTATCGATGCATAGCCTAATGTATGGATAGATTTGAAAAACACAATAGTGAATGCGATTTCTTCTGATACATTGTCCAAATGTATTGATAGATTTGAATGGGGAAGTATTTTGTGTTATTTTTATCAATATATTACCCAAATGTATCAATAGATTTAAAGGAGGAAACATTCTAGATGAAAAGCATCGATACAATGCCTCATGTATCGATAGATTTAAGGGTGATGTAAAGAAATGTATCAATACAATGCCCCATGTATTGATAAAATTAAAAAGAACCCGTGGAGATGTGTCGATAAATGTATTGATACATGCGTACGAAATGGCAAAAATATAAGAACTTTGGGTTATTCGCCCATTTAAAACAAAAGCTAAAACAAAAACCCTTTCATCCCTTACTCAAAAGCCTCTTCCCCTACACAAATTTGAGGCTTGAAAGAAGGCATTTGAAAGTTAAAAAATCAATCTAAAGGTAAATCTAAAGCTTTTATTGATTGATTTTCAATTTGAGCAGTTTAAAAGTTAGAAATTTTATGTTTCAGCTTTGGTGGTTGTTAGATTTGAATGTGGTTGGGAATTTGGGATATAATGAGCCAAACCAGCACTTAAGGTAAGAAGTTTAACCATTGTTGAAGAAATTGTGAAAGTTGAGTTTGTATGATGAATTACTAGAAAATGTGTTATATTGAAAAGCTGAAATTTATTCGAAAGCCCAGATTTGGCTGTGAAATTGAGAATGTGGTATTAATTTTGATGTTTATATCTTGTTAAATGCTAGATGATTATGAGACTAAGAATGTTGCCTAAATGCTAATTGTATGGATTAAAGCTAAGGCATTGGTGAGTTGAATTGTGCAAGTGTCGATAAAGGAACACTTAAAGTGTCGAGGTGAGTAGGGCTTTATGGTTGAATGCATGTGGATGCATTACGCATAATGTTATGCACTACCATGGTATAATGTATTGCTATGATGACATAGATGAACATGCTTGGGCTAGTATATTAATTATACATGTTAAGAGAAATGCATTTATGCCATGTTATTGGGAAGCATGAGCTAGTGAATATTTTAATATGCTTGTACCTGGATGAGTATGCTTAGGTCAAAATACTTACACTGTATGATGATACTGGTATATGTTATGTTGAGAGACATATGGTCACATTGAGATATTTGATATGCTGTATTATTGGGAACAATGAATTGTTTGACATTTAGGGGATGTAAAATTGATTTTCTATGTTCAGTTGTGAGGCAATGATGAATTTGAATGATATCATTGATACATGTGCGATTGATGGGCCATGATTATTGAGGCATATTTGCTTAAGTGTGTGAAACCATGTACTACAATTATTGATAACTCTACTATATAGAGTTATTTTTAATACATTTTGGGGACTTTAATAGCTAGACCCTTGAGTTCAAGATCACATTTCAACCTTTTAAGTTGTTTTTTTTAATGTAAGTTAGATTACATTTTCAATAGTTAAATTAGTTACTGTTAATTTAATTTCACTTTACTTTGTCTTAATTCACTTTAGGAAAAATTATTGCTGATTTTTCTCATGGTTTTGTGTAGAATATGATGAGCAAGGTGAAAGAAAGTGTGGTGAAGGTGTCACTCGTACATGTTGCAGTAATTTGAAGATAACTTAAGTTGCATAAATCCAATTGATGTGATTTTTATTCATTAGAAACCTATGAGAATGGGCTCTAACTTCCGTGTTTACCACTTTGCCAAATTCGGACCAGATTAAGGTGAAAATCACATTCGAAGTTGATAGATAGATGTAGTTTTGCACTTAAGGCAACATGGATTGAGGCCACAGCCTTGAGTAACTAATGGTCACAAAGCTGAAAGTGAGATTGCCACAGTGCTAGAGAACCATGGCTACAGTGCTGAGCATCATGGTTGCATCATACAAATTCCTAAGAGCAAGGTGCCACAGCGCTGAAGAAGTAGCACCACGGCATTACCAAGGAAGGCCACCTTGATTTCCAAAACTATACCTTTGATGGAAAATTGGAAAGTAGCACACCTTGCACATATTTAAGAGCCTTTTTTAAGAGCATTCAAAAAAGAGGAAGCAAACAACTACTATGGAGAAACGGAGCCAAGAGCAAAGCAAGAAAACAAGAGAATTTGACAGAGAATTGAGATTACAAAGCTTCTATAATTAGTTTCTTTCTCTACTTTTGTGTTTCTTTTATTTTCTTTGACTTGGATTTATAGATAAATTTCTCTGGATATTGTTTTATTAGATATTATGAGCTAAACTATTTTTCTAGAATTGTGGTGGATTTCAACATGTAATCTGAATATTGGTTTCTCTTTAATTTATTATAAATGGGTATAGTTTACTTATTCAAATATGTTCTTAATGTTTTTGAGTGCCTGGCCAACAATTAACAAATTTGTGAATCCAATTGAGACTCAAGAGAGAGATTTTAGGTTGGATTGAGATTTGAATAGTGTATGTTCACGTCACTTAGGTGATCTGATTCGCTATTCGGGTAGACATATGCCAAGTGCCATGCATAGCCAAATTAGAACACTAGCTTAATGAACCTTATTTAATTGATTCTTATAGACATATAGTGACCCAATTAAGTTAGGTATTTGTGCAAGCATCTCGATAAAAACTTGTACCTAACCTTGGATTCTAGGTTAAAAAAACCACCCATGACTGTAAATAATAGGAGAAGTTGGTATAAGATAAAATGTTGAATGAACCTATAATCCAAGGTCTTTAATCTACTACTTTTCTCAACATATTTAACTTCTGTTAGTTAATTTAGTGATTGTTTTAATTAATTTGCTAAATTTTAGTTACTTAAATAAGATTAATTTGTCATAAATTTAAGTACTTAGTGAAACTTTAGAAACAAATCCCTATGGAAACGATAATTTGGACTTATTGTCTATATTACTTGTTCAATACATATACTTGCATATGCAAAATCGACAACAACTTGGAGATTATCCTCTGTGATCCAAAAATTGAGAGAACGTTTCGCAAACTTCGATGAGAGAATCAACAAGGTGTTACCTCAATAAATACAATGGCTTATCAATAGTGTGAACAACAAATCTAAGAGCGTACGGTAGTTGAAAATCATTACTTAAGGGATTATACTGTTCTTTTTGTACAAGGAACTCCATCAAGCATTCGAAGGTCGATTATTCAAGCTAGCCATCATCACCATGATTCAAATTTCAGTCCAGTTTGGGGGTCTACCAAATGATGATCAAAATGGCCATATAGTAAATTTCTTAGAGATTTGTGACACTTTCAAGCATAATGGTGTCACAAATGATGCAATTTGTTTGAGGCTTTTTCCTTTTTCATTGAGGGATAAAGCTAAAGCATGGCTGATTGCACCCCCCACAAACTCAACAACATGGGATGATCTTGCTCAAAAGTTCCTTGTCAGGTTCTTTCCTCCAGCTAAGACAATGAAAATAAGGAATGATATTACATCATTCATGTAACAAGATTTAGAATCGTTGCATGAAGCTTGGGAAAGATACAAAGAGTTACTTCGGCGTTGTCCTCATCATGGTTTTCCAAAGTGGCTTCAGGTGTAAACTTTTTACAATCGGTTGAATGGGTAGGTCCGAACCACCATTAATGCTACTATAAGAGGAGCTTTAATGGCTAAATCGATAGATGAGGCACACGATCTATTAGAAGAAATGGTTGCAAACAATTCCTAATGGCCAACAAAGCGAGCAATGCATAGGAAAGTAGGTGGAATTCATGATGTAGATGCTTTTTTAGCATTATCTGCACAAGTAGCAACTTTAACTAAGACTCTTGAATATTTTGGTACTGACTCCATCTTGAGTCATTTTGTAGCTTGTGAATATTATGGAGATAACCATGCCAGCCATCAGTGTCCAAGCTTAACAGAAATAGTGCAATTTGTGGGGAATAGATAGCAAAATAACCCTTTCTCTAACATGTACAACCTAGGGTGGAGGAACCATTCAAATTTTTCTTGGGCTAATAATCAAGGGTTTTCCTCAACTTCAAGGCCAAATGCACATTCAAAATTCCAACAGCAAGCTAACATGCCTATCTTACAATTGAAGCCTACTATGGAAGATTTTCTAAGGTAGTACATTGCACAAAATGATAGCATTATACAAAGTCAAACAACTCTCATTTAGAGTTAAGCAACATCAATTCAAAACATTGAGACTCAAGTTAGTCAAGTTGCCAATTTATTAAATAAAATACCTCATGGAACACTACTTAGTGATACAAAGGTGAATCCAAGGAGAGAAAGTCAAGAACAAGTTATGTCAATCACCTTGAGGAGCGAAAAATATGTTGAAAATAGTGTTAGGCAAGCTAATCTTCAAGATAAGCTTATTGAGAATGAAACAGTGATTAAGACAACTAACAAGCAAATTCAAGAGAAGGAAGCAAAGGCAACTTTACCACCACCACCCTTCTATTAGCACCTTCAAGAACAAAAGCTTGATAAGCACTTCTAAAAATTTCTTGAGGTGTTCAAAAAGCTTCACATCAACATTCCTTTCGTAGAAGCTTTAGAGTAAATGCCTTCATATGTGAAGTTTCTAAAGGACATATTGACAAAGAAGAAGAAACTGGAGGATTTTGAGACAATTACACTCACTGAACAGTGTAACGCAATAATCTAAAACAAGCTTTTACCAAAGCTTAAGGACCCAGGGAGTTTTTCTATCTCATGCTCAATTGGTAACTTTAATTTTTCAAAAGCTTTGTGTGATTTGGGTGCTAGAGTCTCAATTCCGCCTTTGTTTGTTGCTAGGAGAATTTGATTGTTGGAAATTCAACATGTTACAATCACTTTGCAACTAGTTGACAGAACGATAAAGCACCCTTGTTTAGTTATAGAGGATGTCTTGATTAAGGTTGGGAAATTGTACATTCTAGTGGATTTCGTTGTACTTGAGATGGAGGAAGATCAAGAGATTCCAAATATTCTTGGCCACTAGAAGCACATTGATATGTAAGGAAAAGAAGAATAACTTTCAGAGTTTGAAAGGAGGTAGTTGAATTTATTATTTTTAATGCAACTAAGTATCCTACAAACCCAGCTTATTGCCATGGAGTGGACTTAGCTGATAAAGGTAAAGGTGATCCTTCTCCACCATTTACAAGTAAGCCATCATTGACTCTTCAAAGCCACCACCACCACATCTCAAAACTAAGCAATGTTATGATGAGCATGATCCACCACCTTCAATTAATCTTGATTTTAAGGTGGACAACAAGTGTTATTGACCAAATCAATCAAGCTCCTTCCATGGAAACAAAAATCAAAATGGCTTATAAGGTGGTTAAGGTTCACTAGTGTGGTGCAATAGATATTTGTAGTGAAGCTACTAGAACATTCTAGAAGGTGATTTGGATCTCCAAAGATTCTCATGTACTTTAATAGACAACAAAATGACGTATCATAGTCAAGCTAGTGACTATAAAGAATCATTTCTTGGGAGGCAACCCAAATTATATCTTTTTAAGTTGAGTTGTTATTTTAGTTAGTTTTTGTTTTTCTATTTAAATGAGTAGTTATAATCTTTCCCTAACTTGTTTGTTGGATTTAAAGGTTTGGAAAGCATGAAGATAAGGAAAAAGAAAATTTAAGCTTTCAATGCACCATCACCATTGATAGGGGAGTTCCTTTTTCTTATTCTTTTTAGCTTTTCACACTGAAGACAATGTGCAATTTAAGTTTTGGGGAGGGTTTTATTATTATTAATTTTTATGATATTTTAGGTTAGTTATTTTATTTAATTTTTTTATGCATGTTTTAAAAACTTGAACTAGATTTCATTGTGCCAGTTTCGTTTAATTTACCTATCCAATGATGAGAACATAGTTTCATTCTTATTTTGATTCTCTGAAACATGTGAATAATGTTTGAGTGTTATGTAGATTCTTATGTTAAGCTTTATCGTTAAGATGAAATTTCTACAGTTTGAGCACCATGTTTATTGCTTAGATTTATTGTACAAATTTAGAGAAGGTTTATGTGAATGTGAAAATTTTTAATTATGTATTAAGTTCTAGAATTTTTTTGATTCTTTCTCGGGTTGAAATTCTAGGCTAAACTTAGTTAGGGAAATGATTTAGGCCATTTTTGGACCAATTGAGCCTTTTGTAGCCTTCTTTTACATAAATTACCCTTAATTTTCCCCTTTGAGCTTAATGACACTTTTTCTTTGTTTGAGCACTTAATTTTTAGTGTAGATCCTTATATTAATGTTTTCAACCATTATTACATCCCCCATTCATAAGTGCATAAGTCAATTTAGGAAGTGTTATGAACTATATAGTGAAAAAAGTAGTCAAAATGAAAAATGAAGAAAAGTTCAAAATATGATTGTATTTATTTCTCAACCCAATAAAAGAAATAGTTTAAGGGTGTGAAATTGAGAAAAAGAAAAAGGGAAAGAAAAAAGAAGAAGAAAAAAAAATGAAGTGATGAACAAAAGAAAAGTCTTGATGAAAAGGGGCATACTAGGTGAAGGAAAATAAAGCTCTTAATAGGTCTTAGATTGACTATGAGCTTAGGGTGAATTTGAGCTATACATTATCCCATATCCAACCTTAACCCTAACCATGCATTACAAGTTAATTAAAGTCCTATTGATCTTTGATTTAGTGTTAGTCTATATTAGTGGAGGGAGAGATGAAAAGCAAACTTATGAAATTTAATTACCTATTTGAATTATGCATGAATATAAACTTATCCGGATTGTACAATGTTCTAAGTGAAAATATTGCATACACACACGAAATTTCACTAAATGATTAATTTGCATTTGAATTGAGACATCAACTTGAATAATATTTGTAGGTGGATTAGAGTTATGAATGTGAAGTAACTTTTGAGGATTTCGAAGGTAATGAATGAAATGGTGCAACTGAACTCTAGTTAAATGCTTTCATGTTTTCATGTTTAAGTTATTGCATTTAGTTCTTTGTTTTGTTTGAGGACTAGTAAAATCTTAAGTTTGGGGATGTGATAACTCTACTATATAGAGTTATTTTTAGCACTTTTTGGAGACTTTAGTGGCTAAACCCTAGAGTTCAAGATTGAATTTTAACCTTTTAAGTTGTTTTTCTAGTGTAAGTTAGATTACACTTTCAATAGTTAAATTAGTTGGTGTTAGTTTAATTTCACTTTACTTTGTTTTAACTCACTTTAGGAAAAAATATTGTCAATGTTTCTCATGGTTTTGTGCAGAATATGATGAGCAAGGTGAAAGAAAGTTATGATAGCATAAGTGTGGTGAAGGTGTCACTCGTACATGTTGCAGTAATTTGAAGATAACTTGAGCTACAGAAATTCAATTAATGTGATTTTTATTCATTATAAAGCTAAGAGAATGAGCTACAACTTTCATGTTTACCACTTTACCCAGTTGGGACCAGATTGAGGTGAAAATCATGTTCGAAGTTGATAGACATATGCAGTTTTGCACTTAAGGCAACATGGATTAAGGCTGTATCATTGAGTAACTCATGGCCACGACGCTGAAAGTGAGACTGCCGTAGTGCCAGAAAACCATGGCCGCGACGCTTAGCATCATGGGGGCATCACATAAATTCTCGAAAGCACAACGCCGTAGTGCTGAAGAAGTAGCACTGCAGTGCTACCAAGGAAGGCCATAGCACCTTGACTCTAGATAATCATGGCCGCAGTGCCACCCTGATTTTCAAAAATATACCTTTGACGAAAAAGTGGAAAGTAAGGCACCTTGCACATATTTAAGAGCCTTTTTGAAGAGCATTCAGAAGGGAGGCAGCAAGCAACTACTCTGGAAAAAAAGAGCCAAGAACAAAGCAAGAAAACAAGAGAATTTGAGAGAGAATTGAGATTGCAAAGCTTTTATAATTAGTTTCTTTCTCTACTTTTTGGTTTCTTTTATTTTCTTTGCTTTAGATTCGTGGCTAAATTTCTTTGAATATTGTTTTTATTAGATATTATGAGCTAAACTATTTTTCTAGGATTGTGGTGGATTTCAACATGTAGTCTGAATATTAGTTTCTCTTTTATTTACTATGAATGGATATAGTTTTGCTTATTCAAATATGTTCTTAATACTTTTGATTGCCTGGCCAACAATTAACTAATTTATGAATCTAGTTGAGACTCGAAAGAGAGATTTTAGGTTGGATTGAGATTTAAATAGTATATGTTCACGTCACTTAGATAATTTGATTCGCTATTCGAGTAGACATACACCAATTGCCATACATAGCCAAATTAGAACCTTATTTAATTGATTCCCATAGACATATAATGACCTAATTAAGTTTGGTATTTGTGCAAGTATCTCGACAGAGACTTGTAAATAACCTTGGATTCTATGTTAGTAAAACCACACATGTATGTAAATAATAGGAGAAGTTGGTATCAGATGAAGTGTTAAATGAACCCATAATCCTAGGTTTTTAATCTATTATTTTTCTCAACATATTTAATTTATGTTAGTTAATTTAGTGCTTGTTTTAATTAATTTGCTAAATTTTAGTTACTTAAGTAAGATTTATTTGTCATAAATTTTAGTATTTAGTGAAACTTTAGAAACAAATCCTTGTGGGAACGATAATCTATACTTACTGTCTATATTACTTGTTTGATATGTATACTTACGTGTACAAAATCGATAACAATTATTGACATGAATTGTTATGTATGTAAAGCTAAAGAGGTCAATTAAATGACATGACATTGCAATTTATGAATCATCGAGGTAATAATGATCATGATAAGTATTGGGATTTATAGTACATGATAGATAGCTTAGTTGAAAACCCCTATGCTTAGTACGTCTTGTTAGTGAAAGTTCATTGAGATTGGTGTTGAGCTATTAAGCATGTGAGGCCTTAGGGCCATAATTAATTAATAAGGATGATTTATGTATGTGCGTTATGCATTAGTTATGTCCTTGGGAACAATCGCGTATGATGAATGGCTTATTAGAAAGGCATTATCCAAAATTAGCGGATGTGTGTAATTACTTGCTTAATTAAGGTGGGATTGTTGAAGCACATAAGGTTGTTGAGCCATGATTAATTGGTTTGAATAGCTTGAATACCTGTGTGGAGTTAAAGGCATGATGGCCTATAGATTTGATATGTTCCATTTGAGTGGCGTCTTCCCCATGATAATGTTTGTGATACCACCCATTGGGAGATTACTCTGAGTGATGACTATGCTTTAATACCACCCATCAAGAGATTACTTCGGGTGACGACTATGCTTTGATGCCACCCATCAGGAGATTACTCTGGGTGATGACTATGTTATGATACCATTCGTCAAAAGATTACTCCGAGTGATGACCATCACTGTAACACAATCCGTCGAAAGATTACTCTGGGTGATGACCATCATTGTCACACCATCCATCAAGTGATTACCTTGGATGAGCGATTCGATTCTACCGATTGGCCACCATGCTTGATTTGTGTATGTTCAAGGGAAAAACACTCGCAGTTGATGAAATTTATGCGATAAAGGCTTATGGTAAGTGTAGAATTTTAATGTTTGGTTGGGAAACATAGAGTTAGCTTATTATTGAATATGAGTGTACTGTAGAGACGAGATCACGACAAGGTAGTGTGGATGTGATGTGCATACTCAATATTAGAATGATCCTTGCACTTTCACTTTTGGGAGATGTTTGATGAATAGTCATGTATGCTTCCAGAATAAAATGCATGATATGTATTATGTGTACATCATATGTATGTCTAGAGGTAGTATTCCTAAACTAGTGATGTTATAAATGATGTGAATTACCTAAAAAGATTATGCCTAGGCTAAGAATAACAATGTGCAAATGAAATGAAGTGAAATGCCTAGAGGAACTGAATTTGGGCCAGACGATGTTAATGTGAATATGAACCTATGTTATAAGCAAAATGATGCTATGTTTGATATGCATGTGATGTATGCGTTTAGAAACGATTTGTCTAGACTAGTGAAATGTCTAAAAGGATTATACCTAGGCTAAGCATAAGAATGCAAATTATGAACTTGGCCTTCTGATAAGATGATATGCTATCATGATATGAAGTAATGTATGATCAGTCTAAGGATAATATTTCGGACGATGATAAGATTATGTATGAACAATTATGAATATGCATGATGAATATAGTATTTTCGTGGATGATTTGGACGATGTATGACATGAGGTTGAGTGTGTCCATATCCTTGTGACTATGTATGCTATGGATAGGGATGGTGGTTCATCTTGCTTGTGATTCTCACCTACTGTGCATGATGTTATGTTGTTGGTAAGGATGGTGGTAAGCAGGGATGGTGGTTCGTCCCGCCTGTGATTCTTGCTTACTGTGCATTAATGATGTATAATGCTTGCAAGGGTGGTGGTTTTGTCCCGCCTGTAGTGCCATGATGTCATCTGTTGAAATACTCCGAATGATGACTATTTACTCCGTTGTTTGCTTCGGCAATGGAGATGATATGATTATGCATGTTGTTCATTGGTTGGCCACTGCATGTGACTATGTTATGTCCAGGGACCATTCTATAATATGATGATGTTATGACTACATAATGGCATGCCATAGAAAGGGAAAAATGTGAAATCATGTTATGTAATGTGGGGATTATGAATTATGTTATGCTATGAAATATGGTAAATGCAAGGGCTTGACATAAAAGCTATAGTTGATGATAATGCAAGATGATGCAATGCGAGCCTATGGAGTTTAAGGACTTATGCTTGATGTGAAAGTTGATAAGGTAAGAATGTTAAGCATGTGCATAGACGACCGAGTGATGGGCTAGTTCATTCGATAGATGAAGCCATTAAACAGCCATGATAGATGAGTATATATGCGAGCAACGTAGTACGACTACCATGAGAATGATAAGTGTTCATGATAAGTGACGTCCAACCTGTCCTATTATGTATAGATGAGCTTACAATTTACGTATGCATGCTTAGAGGATATGGGTTGTCACTATCCTTACATATTTACAATTGATTTATGTACCCATTCACTGAGTATTGTTATGACTCATCCTTTTCAATTGTATGTGCAAATAAATAGACACCGAGGATCAGGTGGCTTAGTGTTGTTGCCGTCAAACTTGCAATTTTGACAATTAGTAAGTTATTATGCTAACGAGTCACTTTTTTGGGTCATAATCGAGTTTTATGCTTCCACAATATTTGTAAGTTATGTCTAAACGGAGTATGCGGGCACTGCACTACCCCGACGATTATGTGAATGGTTAAATGTTTTCAGAAACTAGCCAATGTACGGCTATGTTATGAACTTATGTTATTGTTTATGAGAAATAAACTAAAATGTTTAATGTTTACTATAATTGTTAAAATGATTGAATGATATAATGATGGCTATGAGGCTTTGATGTGAATGGAATGTGTTGATTGGATTTATGTACAAGAGCTTTTTTGAATCTCATGAGTTTGTTTGCCAAACTCATGGACATCGATTGAGGTTGAATGCGATGTTCATTTTATTAAAAACGATTTCAAATAAATCGAATTAGATACACTATTAAAATTTTGTTTAAAAAATTAGAAATAAAAAAAATGACCAGTCGAGATTAGATTTGGCATTAGCATGTCAAGGAACCACCTTAAACAAGCTGAATCTCTCCTACTCTATTCTCCTTTTCTCCACATTTACGTCCCCTCCCTTCATCTCTCTTCTCACCCCTTCACTCTCCCTTGGCCAAAATGCTAAAATGACACCGTTTTTGGCCTGAGTAAGATAAAAAGATAGGTTTTGGAGCTAATAGAGTGCCAGGCGGCATTCCAAGATGATCCCAATCTTTTGTTGTATGATACGCATGACTATTTAATCCAACTGCCAAAGATTCAACTAGAAGGTGCAGTCACCCATAGAATAGAAGTTGTCCCCTGGTTGAAGCCTGCGATTGGTTTTTCAAAGAATACATGGACTATTGCTCTTTGGATGACTTTGGCAAAAGTTTTGGTTTTAAAATCAAAAGGGTTTTGAGTTTTGGCTTTGTAGGATCAAATATCACATTCACATATTATGATTGAGCTTGCGGGATATACATAATATAGTATCAAATACTCAAATATTATACTATAAAATGATTAATGCATTGAATAATGAATAATTTAATCTGAATCTTTTCACATGCAACAACATGAACGGAATATGATTACCATCTCTGTCTTCAAACTTTAATATCTAACCATTTTATATAACAGAAATGGACTAATGGGCTGTGAGGCATTGAATCAGGATACGTATATTTTCAAGAGAAAATTGTAAGAAATAACCTTCCTCATAAGCTCAATTGAAAAATATTATTTTTTATAATTTTAACTATTTTTAGCCAATTTTTGGCATGACTTGACAACAATACCCTTTAAACAATTTCAGATAAGTTAAAATGGTTTCAGTTTTCTCTATCCCACCATCCATACAAAAATTTTAAAATTAAATCTCGATTTCTCTCTCTAGTCAAATACTGTCTATCTCACCATTCAAAGATAACATCAAGTTCTTTCTTATTTTGTTTTATTTTTTTAGATAGTGGATCTTGGGGTTCTCAAGGACGATGAATAGCGATTTTACTCTCCTATGGTGATTGCAGGCAGCATGATGAATTTGGTAATTGGATGCTTTCTGGTAATGACTTGTTTTGAAATGTGTGCTGTGATGGAGATGCCTGTATTGATGAGTTGGATCAGATTGGTTAAGATTATGAGCTAAGGGAAAATAAATAGCTGAAGTATGTTTGATGGGTTTTATGGTGGTTCATGGTTTTGTTGTGTTTGGGATTGGGATGATTGTTAAACATGTTTGCTAGGGATTTTGATTTTTTTAATGAGATTTTAAATTGAAATTGTTCAAGAAATATTTTATAAAAGGAGTATATTTTGTTTTTGCATAAGGGGAGTGCGTAAGGCCCTCCCAATAGGGATTTATTTTGTCTTGCTTTGGAGGGTTATGGAGTTTTGTAACCTATCTTTTATGAAATGCACAATTTCATGGCTTAGCAAAAAAAAAAATACGTGTTTTAGGTTCTTGAGTTTATTAGTTTATTCATAAAATCCCAAAGTTAAAGAATTGAAATTGATTAAATTGGTTTTTAAGTATTGCGAGACTAGTTTTTAGGCATTACGTGACTTAATCACTGCGTGACTGATTTTTAGGCATTACGTGATTGGTTTTAGGCATTGCGTGATTGATTTTTAAGTAATGCCTAAGTCATACAATGCTTTACTAACTAGTCACGCAATACCTTACTAACAAGTCACGCAATGCCTTATCAGAAACTAGTCATACAATACCTTATCAAAAACTAATCACGCAATGCCCAAAGTCAGTCTCGCAATGCCTATCAACTAGTCATGCAATGCCTTATCAAAAACTAGTTACGCAATACTTTATCAAAAACTAGTCACGTAATGCCCAAAGTCAGTCACACAATGCCTATCAACTAGTCACACAATGTCTTATCATAAACTAGTCACACAATGCCTTATCAAAAACTAGTCACGCAATGCCTAAAGTCAGTCACGCAATGTCCAAAGTCAGTCAAGCAATGCCTAAAAACTAGTCATGTAATTTTCAAAAATCACCAAAACTACTGAATTTCATTTAACAAGATCAACAACTTCAAACGATACACCATATTTCATTTAACAACATAATTAATGAATATGAATGCTCAAAATGTTCAAAAGTTTTTCTTCATATATAAAAAATTACTCCAAAATGCTTAAAAATGTTCAAAATGCTCACAAGTTTTCTTTGTGTATCCAAAACTACTCCAAAATACTCAAAATGCTTAAATGTTTTTTTTTTCTGGTAAGGAATACTTTAAAGATTAATAGTCTGGTGAGGAAAGCTCAAAAAACATGAGTCAGTTTGAGGCGCAAACCTAAATGTACTTGACCTGTTAATAGGTTTCGGGTTGAGACGCGGAGCCAAATAAATTGGTCGATTTCATTAAGGGTAATTTTGTTCAAATTTTAATTCTCTTGGCTAAAAACAGTTAAAATTATGAAGAGGTTTATTGTCAAAAACACGTTATGCATAGGACCCATTTAAAAAAAGAACTCTATTTTCAATGTGCATTATAGCTATGAAAGGCCTTTCCTTGCTTATACCATAGTCGTTGCATATGGACTATCAAGGTTCTGCTCAAATTAAAGAGTAATTCACTTTTCCATTTTCTCTATGTAGAGCATCCAAAGGTTTAAACAAGGGACCAACGTCAAAATCTTGGAAAAGATGAGAATGATCAAAGTTTCAACTGCAACTATAGCTTCTGACTTCATCTTTAGCATAAGAAAATGAGACTACAAAATGCTGGAAAGTTGAATAATCTTCCCTCTTCCAAGAATTCATTTCTATATCAATTTTTAATTGTATCATGCAACAGTGCATAGTTTTAAACCAAAAAAAAAAAACTACAGCTGATAGTTTGCTCTCATGTCTTGTACTGGTGGAACTGTTGAAACAAGAGCAAGTGTGACGTAACTCTTTCAGGTTATGTAGCATTGCAAAGTCTTATGTTTGAATTCAAACAACAGGTTTTTCAGACTGCAAGTCTTCCATACCAACATCAGGAGAAGTGATAACACTTTCTTTGTACTTGCACCATTTGGCACACATTATAAAATATCCTAAATTCAGGACTTCTAATGCAGCAACCAAGTAGTAAATGTAGTCTAACTTCCCCTTGTTAAGGTCCTCAGGCAACCAGTCCCCAGTTGGAGCCACTTTCGTGATCTTATGAACTACTGATATCAAGATACTGTTCAGATAATTAGCTAGTGCAAAGCCAATATGAGTAAAAGACCCCGCAATACTTCTCATGTTTTCAGGAAACTGCTTGTAGTAGAATTCCATTAGGGCAATTATGGTAAATGCCTCTGAAAGTCCTATTAAAGTTAGCTGAGGAATATACCACATCGCTGACAGAGAAGAAATTGCTCGTCTTCTCGAATCTATGCCAATTGGCTTACTGAGAGCAAAGGCTCTTCTCCTGTCCTCAACGATGGCGGATAAAAGCATGGTGACTATGGCCAGAACCATGCCAATGCCCATCTTTTGGAGGAGTGTGATTCCTCCTTCCTTTTTGGTGTACCTTTGGAGCCATGGAACAATGATACGGTCGTAGATAGGTATCCAGATAGTAAGGCCAATCATGATGAAGATACCATATGATGCAGCAGGAATGTTGAAACCTGTATTGCCAAGATGTCTGTTAGATTGAAGGGCTTGGAAGACTACATATGTTTGCTGTTGGACCATGGCCACATAGTATATGATTCCTGCTGCCCATATGGGAACAACTCTGATCACGCACTTTATTTCCTCTACCTTCTGCAAACTGCATAGTCTCCATGGATTGGCTGCTGATCCATCCGAGTTGATTTCATCCTCAGGGGTCAGTATTGCGGCTTTGTTTAGGAACCTGTTTACCCAAAAATAAACAGAGAACTTAGCTCTTAGTAATTTTATATGCTGTGTCTATTAACAGGCACAAGTCACTCTGAATTGCATTTTTTATGCCCGAGCCCAGGGCATTTTTTTGATTCTTTGTTGGTCAGATAATGTGTCTCTGAGCAAGTACTTGTCAAATGGCTATAGCAAAGATTGTTGTTTAGATCACAGCAGGATATTCTCTCTGTTTTATTCCTCTTGTATCCTAGTTAACTAGTTTATTCTTCCTAAGACCATCGAAAAATTACACCATCAGCGGTTAAGAATATCATGCTAAACATTCTCCACATATTTTGGTAGTTTGACAGCCCTACCATTGAGTAGGTAAAGCTTCTAAAATGTGAATCAATAATAGTCCTAGAACAAAATTGGTGTAATAGCTTTAAGGTTGCCACTGCCTGCCAGATTTCAATCTAGGGATGTGCAAAATTAGAATGGTAATTGACAAAATAATAAAGGTCAAACAACAAGAAAAGTCAACCCGACTAAGGAAAAATATTTTCATCAACTTGCAGATTAGCAGCTAAGTTGGTTTACCTTAATTGATCAGAGTAAGAAAGCTTGGAGTTGATAGAACTTTTTGGAATATGGTTAAATAGGGAGACCCATGGTTGCTCTGGCTGCTTCAATTGCCTCTTCCGAACAGCTGCCACCATGACTTGAATCACACTTGTTATTGGACTACCTTCTGGCCTCACTTTCACATAAATCCTTGTACCAATGAAGAACATCACGCATGATAAGAACATCATAAACGCAGGAATGCCTAAACCCCAAGCCCAGCTCACATCCGTTTGCACGAAGACGATGACTGTCAAAGATACCATCATGGCGAAGGTGAAGGTGAAGTAGTACCAATTAAAGAAGCTGCTTATTCCCCTCTTTCCGGACTCTGTTTCAGGATTGAATTGGTCTGCTCCAAAGGCCAGGTTACATGGTCTAATGCCAGCAGCTCCAACGACCAAAAGTCCTAGACCACTCAACAGAAAAGCCATTTGCCATGGTGTTGGCCCAGGACATGCTGCACTTCCACTGGAGTCGCAGGCTGGAGGATGCAACTTTGAGACAGCTGCTGTTAGGGTAACTAGAAGCATTCCCTTCAAGGTAAAAAGGGAAAGATTATTTCAGAATTGGATATCTTTGGTATGAGTTCATGAAGGCCTAAATAGTAAGTATCGGTACCAGTAAAGAGGCTACGGAAGCAAATCCCAACGTCTTGTATCGGCCGAAATAAGTATCAGAGAGGAATGCACCTATCAAGGTAGCGAAGCTACAGGTACCATTGAAAACGTTAACAAGATTTGTAGCAGTGATACTTTTCATGTTGAAGACGGCAGTGAGATAGACCAAAAGGTTGGTTGCGGTGCCAGTAGTCCCCAACTTCTCAAAAGTTTCATTCCCTGTAGTTGTTATATGCATCAAGAAAAGATAAATCAGAGGTCAAGGAAAAAAAAAATACCATGATGGTGGAAAAGGAAGCTCTCTCCTTCCCTTACCTATGACAAAGGGCATGGCTTTAATTCCTCTATAGTTAATCTTTGGTTCATCGGTAGTAGTCGCAGTACTACCGTTCTCAGTCTTCTCCATGTTTTTCCACAAAGAAATCAGTCTCTCTCCTTTTCAGTTCCTTGGAGGGCCGAGCAGAAGATGTATGCAAGCTAAGTCGAAGAAGCTAGGCATTGAGTTTTTTCAGTAAGCCAGACATTATATGAAATTTCTGTCCGGATATGTTGGATTTTTTATAGCTACTTCATCCGTAAAGTCCTAAATGCTGACCAAGTGACAGAAGCTGCCAATTATTAAATGCTAAGTTAGTCTCCTTTTGTTCATTTCATACCTTGAATGATAACATCAAATTTGGGGCTATTGATTAGATGTTTGAAGGATGATGTGATGGCTCACAATATGAAACCATCGACTTTTCCTTTTGCTAAGATTTGAACAACCGGTCATAGCTCTAGTATTTTTCATTTTTAGGCTACCGACTTCGATTTTTAATCAGCTTTAATGACCTCCATTCTCTTACTTTAAGTTGTCAGAACGGGAAAAAGCCAAAAGGGCGAGATTGAATTGGAGTTTTCATCCTACCGTGCATGTCTTGAGGTAACCCAATTCTTTCCACACTATGAAGGGGACGGCCATCATGAGGTTCAATAATTATTGGTGTAGATTACAACTTTTCACACCTAAAGCTGCAAAACATTTTAATTTCCTCAAAATAGCATGAGGGTTGTCACACATCCCTATGTCGAGGTATAATAGTTAATTTTTTAAAATAATTAAAGATTATTTTTATATTATTAACTATATTGGTTCCTTTTATCAAAGTGAGAGTAAATTCATCTGATTTTGATAATGGGATAATATTATAATTTATAATATGATCTAATAAAGTGAATTATATTTTAATGTTATATATGAGTTTAATAGTGTAGAATTGTGTAAAAGATCTTATTCTTATTATCATGGTTAGGATTGAGGGTTCACTATACAAAACTTAAGTTTAGATTTTCTTTCACGTCTAGAAATTGAGTTTCTCACCTAATGATAAGACATTGAATTTCAATAGTTAATTTGGTCGATATTGTACTATCAAACCGTGGATAAAAAACCAGATAAGCTTTTGAGTATTTAAAATTTTTGTAACGTGAATCTTAAGTTAAATATAATTAATTATACATAAAGTTTAACAACTAGTATCAAAACAATAATAGTTTGCATTTAAAACCTTATGCATTAATCACATAAATCGTGACTCTATGTTAAGGTTTAGTATAAAATTCTTAATCTTTTATGTATAGTGTAATTATATCTTGGACATTGCTTAATTGATGATATATTATTGATAATATGATGGATTTGTCTAATTATATCTATGAAATTGATTGAAATTGTGTTTATAAATTATTTTTTCAAGGGTTGTAGGTTATGAGATTTTTTAGTCAAGAATGCAATCATTTTATTTAATTTTAGAGAAATAACTTGAGATTGTTGTTTCTTGATACCTAAAGATTATTATTGAGCCATAAAACTTGATTAAATACATGAATTTGGCCAAAAAATTGGTTTTATAATTTTTTAATTTAATACTTGCGGTTTTAACTTGAATTTCTCATAAACTTTGTCAAAACATTTATGTGTTTTTGTCATGATACAATTTCGCGTCATGACCAGTGCAAGGACCTAAGTAGGCAAACCCCACTAGACGCAAGCAAGCCTCATGAACATGAACGACATAAATATAGCATATAACACTTAATAATGAGCATATGTCTCAACACCTATAACATGATTATAATATGTCTATATATATATATATATTTATATATATTTCATCAAACATATTTCATGACTCAAAATGACATTTCAATGCACAATTTGCATGCTCAAGTTATCTTTAACATGTATAGTCACATTACATAAACATATCTCATATGCTAATCCTTGGCTATGTTATAGCATGCACCAACACATCACAAATACGAAATAACTATTGACAAGACAGTTGAATGGACTCGAGAATGTCTAATGACATCTTCCATATATGTCTCTAGTTGGAACTTACCAAGATATAGTTGGAAAGCTCTCCAAGAATAAGGATCTGATCAGCGTATTGATCTAAAAACATAACATAAATTTAAAAAGATGAGTACAAAACTTAGTGAGCATATATGGGAAGGGAACAAGCCAAAGCAAAAGTGTTTGAATAAAACAATACCTTTTCTTGAAACATGTATTTTTGAGATAAATCAATATCTTTACTTAAATCATGTAATAAAGATGTATTTTTAAGTAATTCAGATGTAAATTCAATGGTTTCAAAACCCATTATAAACTTAACTTGAAGTGGCTAAACAAAACAAAGTGCAAAGAATTTAACAATAGCATTTTTACAAAATACACTGCAAGGATCGATTCTTTTGAGACAAAATGCTTTTGGTAACGTTTTACCTTCCAAGGATCGATCCTTTCCCCTCAAGGGATTGAACCTTCATTCAAAAATTTCCAAAATTGGCTTAAAAATTTGAGATTTTGATCCTACCAAGGGGAGTAAACATCCTTCATTCAAAATGCCCAATTCCTAACACAAATCAAGAACAATAAACATTTCCAAACTTGAAGTTTTCCAAATCATGATGCAAATTAATTAAAGAACAAATACCAAGTTCAAATCACATCTTAAAACATTACATTTTGTGGAGCTTAATCAAGAAGTACATAATAAAGAACCAAGGGTACTCCGACCCAAGGATAATGTGATAGCCTCACTATCTAATGTTGTCCAATGCATATAGCCACTAACGATGTCCGCGATAGCATACTTTAAGCACTTTGACCTTAGTCATGTGCCTAGTCCACCACACATGGCTAGCACAATCTCTCCTGCTAGCTAGAGCAGCTGACTTTGTGCACAAAGACTAGTGCCTTTTGTCGCTTAACTCAATGTTATAGTTAATATGGAATTAACATGTAAACATAGAATGATGTGTATGGATAATTGAACAACCTCTTGTATGAAATTGATATGGAAATATTAATGATAATTGCTTATGTGAGCATTGGCTTTTTTGGATTGAGCATGGAATTGTCCATTGGTATGTACACTTGTAAATGTGCGTATGGTTATGTTAAGTTAATTAATGCATGTATGGTTATGTTGATGATGTGTGGAGATTAAGGCGAAAAGGGTGTAGACGAAGGGCCATAGACCATCATGTTATTGCCATGGGATGGCATACGAGGTGTCAACAGAAAGCCCTAGTCCATTGAGGCACTAATGATTTGGACAGGATGTCGGGTGTAGACAGAAGGCCTTAGTCCATCATCATGATATGTGATATATGGCAACGGAGTGCAGACAAAGGGCTTTTGGTCTACTATGTTTGTGTCAATGGGAAGACACTCATGTTATTATGTGATGAGGCATAGCTTATGCAACATGTGTATGATGATATCTGTCGTAATGTGCGGGTTTGGGAACCCAACCGCCAGACGCGAGTGAAAACTCTACAAACTAAGAGTCACCGCCAATCTTTTTTACTAGGTGCGATTGGCCACCTATTGACTCGATTCTAATTGATGAAGTCTTAAATTAATTTTAAGCCTACCGAAAGAATCTTAAACTGGTCTACGCTTTTCTAAGTCTAGGTTCGAGAGTACGATTACGCTCGGGAAAAGATTAGAACCCCCGGGATGCCCGTTTTGTGAACGGTACCATTTTTAGATTATCCTATTGGGCTTTTATTATATTTCCTTAGTTATGATTTATTTGTTTTATATCCAATTTTATTAAAATATTTTGTTTGATTCTAAAATGAAATGCAAGTGTGAGAAAAGATGAGATGCATGACGTGAGATAAAAATGTCGGACGAATAACCTTTTATTGAGGACGTTCTCCCAAATTCGCCCATCATACTGGTGAGATACTGGGTGTTCTCTCACCTATGGAATTATCCGAGAAACTCGCCTTCGTAAATTCAATGAATAATTCCCATCATCGGGGTCATCGTACGTTTTCTTTTCAAATAATATTTTCGTGTATAATGAACCTAATACGGGCAAAAACCTTTTATTAAAGATGTTTCTCGAGCCCTCCCATCATACTAGTGGGACCTGGGGACACCTTTTCACCTAGCAAACTTTTCGAGGAATACCCACCTTCGCAAGATCCTCGGAAGATCCCATCATCAGGGCTTAAACTCGAAAACAAAAATATTTATATGCAATGATATGCATGATGCAACATATATATATATGCTATGCTAATGCAGTTATCTTTTTTTTTTTGTCATTTTTTATTATTTAATTATTATTTTCATTTTATTTTATTCTTTATCATCATATTTTCTATTTTATTTCTAATTATTATTTTTTTATACCTTACATTTTTTATTCTAAGTTACTCTTATATTTTCCTTTTATAACTAGATAAATTGTTTATGATTCCATGTTATTTTAGTGAACAAAATTTCATTTTTATTTTACATAACATTTTATTAATCTATAGTTTATACCATTAGATATTTAATGATTAATTTTAAATTAGCTATTGTTTTGGATTTTTTTCCTTATTTTTTA
>NC_030852.1:16933055-16936375 GCF_000208745.1 Theobroma cacao
TTTTTTTTGTCATTTTTTATTATTTAATTATTATTTTCATTTTATTTTATTCTTTATCATCATATTTTCTATTTTATTTCTAATTATTATTTTTTTATACCTTACATTTTTTATTCTAAGTTACTCTTATATTTTCCTTTTATAATTAGATAAATTGTTTATGATTCCATGTTATTTTAGTGAACAAAATTTTATTTTTCTTTTACATAACATTTTATTAATCTATAGTTTATACCATTAGATATTTAATGATTAATTTTAAATTAGCTATTGTTTTGGATTTTTTTCCTTATTTTTTTATTTATTTTGTCTATTTATTTAATGTCATGTATATTGTATTTTTACAAATTAATTATTTACTATATATTTGAATTATTATTATTATTTTTATCCTTTCTTTTATCTATTGTTATTTATTTATTATTTTTAGTGAGTAATTTTTTATATAGTCAAATTCTTTATTTATTAAAAATTTCGAGATCTTGAAATCGAAGCTCTCCCATCGTACTAGTGGAGCCTTGATTTGGATTCCGAACCTAGAGAATATGGGTCCGAGATTACGACTTTCGCGTCCCGACCAATCATCCCATCATCGGTTCATAGTACTTATAGTTAATGTCATGGAATATTACTATCATTTTTCCCTTTTTTTATCATTATTTTTTTATATTTTTATTATACATTTTAATAAATATTTTCCTAAACATAAGTTCTTTGTAAAACTAAACATTTACTAAAATATTATATATATATATATATATTATTTTTTATTTTTTTCTTATTTATTTTTTTTACGCTTTATTATTTCCATATTCTCATATCTGTATAAATTTCCTAGTCTAAAATATCATCTAAAAATTTAGAACATTACACTATAATAATTAATTAATTCTACCTAATATTCCTAAAAACATATAAAATGTGTAGCACCCGACCCTAAATTATCTGTGATATATCATTCACATGCTTTGGATAGCATGTTTGTATATTGAATTGCCCCGAAAAACAAGTTAAATGACTGTATTGCCCCTAATGGTATAGTTTAGTTAAATAAGTCTTGAACTAATTTAAACAGAGAATCGAGGATGGATTTGAGAAAAACTAAAACCCATGGATTGATTTAAGATGAGGATTCAGAGGTTGAGGTCTGATATAGAGTTAATCCGGACTTTAAGTATTATATGGGCAAAATGGTCATTTGCCACCTAATGACAAAATGGAAATTTTTAGAAAAGCTTTTTTGGTCCCATTTAACTTATTAGAGTATGATATGAGTATTGGAGTATAATTTGAGGGTTTGGCAGTGAAAAAGTTTAATTTCGGTGATTTCTGGAGTGTAAGGGTAAAATCGTAATTTTTTCATCCACGGACAAAATTTGAGATTTTGAGAGAATTTAGATCAAATTTGACAAATTGGAGAATGGTATGAGTATAAAGGATGAAAAATATGTCTATGGGCAATTTTTCAGTTTTTGGGTAAAAATGTAATTTTTGACTTTTACGGGGTAAAAGTGTAAATTTCAAAAATTACTCCACCAAGACTTTGGAAAAGTCTGAGAATTTTATCTAAGCTATGGATATGTGGGACAAGTGTATGGTGAAAAATTGGAAATAAATGGACGGCTAGAATTTAAGGAATTAATAAAACAAACAAAATGAATAAAATAATATTATATTATTTTAGCCTTTAAAAATGTCAAAATTCCAGAATTCTCATCTTCTTCAGCTGTCCAAACCAGGAGAGAAAAAGGGGGAAAAGAAATAAGAACCCTAGCTGAAAATTTTGGAAAAAATCAAGAGAAATCAAGAGATCAAGCATTAAAAAGGTAAATTTCATTGATTTTTCTTGTGATTTTCACTACCCATGCATTTTTTTCTCATTTCCATGCAAAATTAGAAAGAGGGTATGGACACCCATTCTGGCCAAACCTCCATGGATGAGTTTTGAGCTTGAGTTTTGGTTGATTTTAATTGAATTAAGTGATTTTAGTTAGGTTATATTGAAATATAGCAAAAATAAGCTAGAGAAATAATTTTCTCCCATTGAAACCCATTATGCCAAATTTTCTAGGGGAATATTGGCTGCTGATCTTGATGTTTATTTGAGGAATTATGATGAATAATGATGAATTATGAGCCTAGAAAAATAATGGGAATTTTCGGAGCAAAAATATGAATTTTTACCCACTAGGGGTATTTTCATAATTTGCTATCGAGACTGATAATTTGCACCACACTGAGGGACATTAAATCAATTTGGGTGCAATTGAGGTATAGAAACTAAAAAAAATTAATTTGGAGTTTAAATGGACGCGTATATCGATTTATCGAGTAAAAGATCAAAATAGGCTAATATCGCGTTTAGGCAAAATTTAGACATTTTGCACTTCATATCATGCATTAGTAGTATAAATTAGTTTAATTTGGTTAAGTACCAAAGTAGTAAACCTCTTAATTGTGCAATTTGTCAAGGTGGCGAATCCTCTGACAAGGGTAAAGAAATTGTACCCGATGAGTAATAGTTGGAGTATCCGAATTTAGTTTTTGAAAACTGTGAGTGAACTTATTACCGTCTTAATTATCTAGACTAGTTTTATACAATTGTGTGATATTATGGAAAATAGGTTTAAATAGTAAATTGCTATGTTTTAAGAGAAATTATGATTTTATAAAATGATTTTATAAATTTTCTGAAAAATTGAATACTGGTTTTGAAAATAGAGTAATTGGAGACTGCCAACTTGTGTTGTAAATTTATGGTTTTAAATTGAATAGCTTATGACAATAAATGAGCATGAATGGTTAAACTGATTTTGGTGTTAGAATTATTTGTACTGTGTATTTAGCCTTGAGAGGCTAGGTTGCGATAAATTGCCTTGTCATGCAGAAAAAGATTTTATAAATCAGGTGGTAGATAAAAGATTAGCTACTGCAGTGGTGGGGGGTTCCGTGGACCAGCCTATTAGAAGGGCACGGTAAACTCCTTTATATTCTCACCTCGGTCGTAGAGGCGCATAGGGTATCTCTTGAGGTGGGCTTTTTGAGTGCACTTCACTTGGACCACCGCGTGAGAGTGAGACTCAGCCAACGCCAAGGAACGGCTATGTTTCAAAATAAAAATATGATTTATGCGAAATATGAATTTTTAACAGCCTTGGCAGACTCGGTTGGATACCCCTGGTCCAGGTGTCCTCGAGTACAGGATTTGGCATGAGCCAAGTTTTGAGTAATTCATGAGCCATATTGATTATTTGGTTGAAATGAATATTCGTGATGTGAAAAATTTACTGAAGTTAATTATTTTTAATTGTCTCCATTTA
>NC_030852.1:16943314-16945287 GCF_000208745.1 Theobroma cacao
ATAAAAATAAATAATCATAATAACATTTAAATTATAAATAAAATATTATTATTTTATAATGTTAATGATTAAATTATAAATAATATATTAATATTTAAATTATCAACTATTAATATTTTAAATATATTATAAATTATGAATATTTAAAAAATAAAATAAAAATAAATAATCATAATAACATTAAAATTATAATAAAATATTAAATTTTGAAAATGAATGATTAAATTATAAATAAACTATTAATATTTAAATTATCAGTTATTAATATTTTAAATAAATCATAAATTATTAATATTTAAAAATAAAATATAAATAAATAATCATAGTAACATTTTAAATTATAAATAAAATATTAATTATTAAATTATAAATAAGGTATTAATTTTTAAAAATAAAATAAAATAATAATAAATAATAATATACATAAAAAATGGGTATTTTTATCTTTTTATTTTTTATTCCTTTCTTATTCTAAAGTTTTTTTTCACCAATCAAAAACTGCAATAACTATTCTTACACTATTCCATTCGTCATACCAAACTACGTAATAGCTATTCTATTCTATTCCCACGGAATAGTTATTCTATTCCATTTCTGTTTATTCCGTGAACCAAACGCGCAATAAGTATCGAAACCCTTTCAAGGGATCCAATACTCCAAGCATAATGTCACATCCTTGTTTTTTTATAAAGATGTTTTCACAAGTGCTCAATCTTTTCTTTCATAAATATATTTTATAAGACTTGAAATTTGATTAAAGAAAGTTGTTTGTTTTACAACAAATTTCATTTTCAAGGATTTGAACGAGAAAACTACAATTATGTGAAAATACATGTTTATGATAAAGCTATGATTTAAGCGAAACATATTCCTTTTGGCTTATCTCTTTCCCTGTATCCATTTACAGAGTTTCTGTGACTCACCTGTCAATTTTTTCCTATTTTTGTTTTACAGATTAGTACCTCATTTGGCTTGGTGCCTAGGAGCAGCTTAGCTCATACTTGATAAGTGTGATAGTGCTTTCCTTACAGCCCTCAAATGTCGTTACACTCTGCAATGTGTCGAATCAAGTCTTACAATGTTCATGTTAATCTTGACACTTGGTTATGTAAATAAATATTGAATTATTCATGTTTTACAATATACTGGTGAACTATTGTGTTGAGCATCGTAAGGGATGTATATAGATTATGATACCTATGGTGAAAGGATGATAGATGATAATGGCATGAGATGTGTGTCAAACGATAGAAATTATATGTTATATGGATGTTGTTATTAAATGAAAGCGATTTCACACTTTATGTTGAGAAGTTTCATAATTGTGTGATGGCACCCATGTATGTGAATATATTTATATCGAAAGATTAATTGAATGGATGTGGTGGATAACTAGCCCAAACATATTGATTGAAAGGCTTACTTAGGCCTATTGGGCTACATGCATATAGGTCTTTATGTTAGTTACAATCCTTTAAAAACAAGATGCGACAAAGTATATCTCAAGATTAATAAGGTAGACATATAAGTTTATTGAATAATCCATTAAATACTTTTCTTGCAAGCTTTGATTGCATAAACTAGAGAATAAAGTAACTTGACAAATGAATACAACACATAAAATAGGTTATCAAGAAAAGTGTTGTTGTTCATTGCTTCACTACCACATTAACTTCATGTTGATATGATTGAGTGATATATATGATTATAGTTAGTGCTACATCTTCATAGATGTTGAAATACCCCATACTTTGATATGGTGATAAATAAAGTTGATCGAATGCAAATTGAGGTCAATTAAAATGTTTAGAAGTGATAAAAGACGAAAGGAGTAGTTTAGGATAAAATGTTTCGCAAGTGAGAAAATAATAATAAAATAATAATAATTTTATTCAGAGGAGAATGTGTGAGATAAAAGGCGATTTGAAATTCAAGTGAGGCATAATAAGGTATTTTGGGTACCAAGAGACAAG
>NC_030852.1:16946786-16948584 GCF_000208745.1 Theobroma cacao
TTATGTTAGTGTTTTAAGTTAGTTTAGCATATTTAGAAACAAAACAACAAGAAAAGAATTTATTTTCTCCCACAATCATTAATAGTCGAATTTATCATGTGTTGAGTGAGCATAAATTTGATTTTCATTTTAGGAGAATTGGTTAAGAAATGATGAATTATGAGCCTAGAAAAATAATGGAAATTTTCGGAGCAAAAATACGATTTTTACCCACTAGGGGTATTTTCGTAATTTGCTATCGAGACTAATAAATTGAATCTCATTCACCGTCATGGAGGTAATTTAGTTATAATTGGAGTGTAGAAAGTGAAAAGAATTGATTTGGAGTTAAATTTGAGATAATAGGCCGAATTAGGTCAACACCGTATTTAAGCGGTAGTCGGATAAGTTGTATATCATATCATGCATATATACCGAGCCTAAATTGATTTTATAATAGTCAAGTATTGATGTGGTAAATTATGTATTGTACATTGTGGATAGGTGGTGAGCAAAGTACACTGGTAAAAGTACAGAGATTGTGCTTGGAGACTAGGATTAGGAGTACATCGACTCCTAGAACAGTGAGTGAACTTATTATCGTCTTAATTATCTAGAGTAGTTTTATACAACTGTGTGATTTTATGAAAAATGGGTTTAAATGGTAAATTGCTATGTTTTAAGAGAAATTGTGATTTTATAAAATGATTTTATAAATTTTCTGAAAAATCGAATATTGGTTTTGAAAATATAGTTATTGGAGACTGCTAGTTTGTGTTGCAAATTTATGGTTTTGAATTGAATGGCTTATGATAATAAATGAGCATGAATGGCTAAACTGATTTTGGTGTTAGAATTATTTATACTGTGTATTCAGCCTTGAGAGGCTAAGTTGCGATAAATTGTCATGTCATGTTAGAATGAATTTTATTGATTGGTGGATTATATATTAATTATTTACTGCAGAGGGGGTTCCGTGGACCAACCTATTAGAGGGGCACGGTAAACTCCATTATATTATTACCTCGAACGGAGATGTGCGTAGGGTATCTCCTGGGGTAAAGCTTAGGGTTCACTTCACGCCAAACCACCACGTGAAGGGGAACTCAGCCAACGCCAAGGAACGACTGTATTTTTCTCAAACTAAAATATATTTTAAGTGTATACAAAATTTTAACAGCCTTGGCGGACTTGGTTGGATGCCCTGCGCAAGGTATCACCGAGTATGAATTTTGGCACGAGCCAAAGTTTTAAGAAATTCATAAGCCAAGTTGATTACTCGATTTTTATGGATTGATTTTATTTGGTTGAAATGAGTTGAAAGGTAATGAAATAACAGTATGATGATTTATTTTAATTGTCTCCATTTACTCGACTTTAGATAGTTTAGATGGTATCTATTTACTCACTGAGATTTTATAATCTCACCACCCTCATTTCCTCACATTTCAGGCTCGGGGAATTCCATAGTTAGCTGACTTTGACAAGGACCTTCATTTGGACTCGAATCGGTAAAAGCTGTAGGTTTCTAGCTTTCGATGCATTTTGGATAGATGTTGTCACGACCCGAAACTCCCCATCGAGCCCGTGACAACTGTCGCGAGGCCTCGACAGACATTCTTCACCCTGAATGCCGATTGAAACCCCGCAAGGCTTAGCATCAACTTCCGCATCTCCCCGGTGAGCAACAATTATTAAATCTCGCATTTAAAAAAATCATAAGTCATTTTCAAATAAGAACAATAAAATATTATTTTTTGGCTCATAGGGGCATTTTCGTAATTTTTCGTCAAAAATCTCAAAACTTGCTAAAAATGTA